>NC_079445.1:14949038-15191953 GCF_903798145.1 Danio aesculapii
ATATTCATTGTTTTAAATAAATTATTTAAGTACCAAAGAAAAACTGGAACTAATCTGACAAAAGAATGTAAAGTAAGTTACTTACTCGCTATTTACTTATCTTCAAGTGTTCCAAACCTTTATGAGTACAATTAATTTTTTTTTTTTTTTGCTGAACCTAATAGAAGATATTCTGAAGAAAGTTGGAAGCAAGTAGCCATTGATTTCCTTCCATGGAGTTATTCGCTTTTCCTCTCCTTATGCACCAGGTACCTTCTTATAAGCATCCCATACTTATTGGAAAACATTGTGCCATTCTGTGTGTCCTTCACACTGTCATGATGGCCAGCATTGCCAGATCACTGGAGAACTACGCATCTGCCACCTGAGTCTGATTTATACTTCTGCATTGAATGATCAGCGTGACCCATGGCGCCTGCCTTGCATGTAGTTGTGCATTTATAGTTCTGCGTGCTGTTTGTATTGCTCTGCACTTCCAAAACGCTAGTAGGATTTTATGTTCCTCTGTGTCGTGTTTTCCGTAGGTGTTGTGTTTTTTCTGCATGCTACCTTGATGTGGAAGTAGCTCAAATTCACTTATGCCGAGGGAGGAATCGGCAGACGTGCAACAACATTAATCATAAAATGAACACACACAAAAAAGTTTCCATCTAGAGCTCCTTCACAGGACTCGACCCTTGTAAACACTCATTCCAACTTGTTAGTGCGGCTCTCTGTCCCACCCACACTGGTCACAGCTACCAAGCTGACCAATCTCAGAGCTTGTACTACATGTTGTTGCAACATGTAGCTACATTTTTTAGGTGGTGCGTATCAGCGTTGGCATCAGCCTCTGCGAAACAGAAGTATAAATCAGCCTTTAACCAAACTACTTACACCAACATGCACCTCACTCACACACCAGTCCCAGTTCACTCCCTAAAAAAGGTAATAAAACCAATCACCTGCTGATGATTCTTTAATTAAACTGAAGTCAGATCCAAATGCAGTTTAATTAAAGAATCATCAGGCAGAGAAAGGTCACAACAGGTGCAAACTGGAGCATACGGGTAATCGAAAGGGTGGTAAGAAAAACGGGTGAATGGTTGGGACAGGCAGCAAAACATCATGAACAATAAACAAAATTAGGGTCAGAAACACGGAAAGACAAGGAAAATGATTGCATAATGCTGAGTGAGCGTAATCAGGGAGTGAACTGGGACTGGTGTAAAAGTAGTTTAGTTAAGTGGCAGATGCGTCATGTCAGCGCTACACGTAAACAGTGGTTAGCACTGTTGCCTCACAGCAAGAAGTCATAGGTTCAAGTCCCGGCCGGGCCAGTTGGCATTTCTGTGTGAAGTTTGAATGTTCTTCCCATTTGGAGTGTGGGTGCTCCAGTTTCCCCCATAGTCCGAAGACATGCACTATAGGCAGGGGTGTAGCAACCGGGGGGGACAAGGGGGATACGCTCCCCTCACTTTTAGAGACAGACCATTTAGGAACAGGTGACTAATAATTATATGAACGTAAACTTTTGGATCTCATACAGCTCCACCCCCACCCCCCACACTTTTAAAATGTCTACGTCCCTGGCTATAGGTGAATTAAATAAACAAAAATTGGCCTTAGTGTATGAGTGTGTGTGTGTGTGAATGAGTGTGTATGAATGTTTCCCAGTACTGGGTTGTGGCTGGAAGGGCATCCGCTATAGGTAAAACATCTGCGGCAATAGTTCGCAGTTCATTCCACTGTGGAGACCTCTGAAGTTGAGATTAAGCCGAAGGAAAATGAATGAATGAATGAATTTATAAACTGTTGCTCTCTGATGATTTGAAGCTATTCTTTTATCCTCACTTGTAAGTCATTTTGGATTAAAAAAAATCTGCTAAATAAATAAATGAAAAACAAATACTATGGAAGTCAATTGTAACTGGTTTCCAGCTTTCTTCAGAAAATATCTTGCTTGTGTAGTAAAGTGTAAGTAAATGATGACAGAGTTTTAATTTTTGTGTGAACTATCCCTTTAAATGCAAACAAACACAGTGTACTCACATATTTTGACATATTTTCCAGTTCCACGTGTTCATGTTGAGCACTTGATGACCCCGAAGGTGCATGTTCTTTTACCTGCTGGAGTTGACAGTCGGCGCTCAGAGAAAGTAACTCTTGCATGTGTCATTACTGGATTACAGTCTAAAGGGGTGAAAATCACATGGAAGGTAAACGGAGTGACAGGTTTGAAAAAGCATGTCAGTTCTCCTCAAGTACACAAAGGGCCCGCAGGTACGTTCTCTGCTGTGGGACTGTACTCAGTTCTTGCTCATAATTGGAGTCGTGAGAATGTGTACAGGTGTGAGGTGTCATACAAAGGACCATTTTATCATAAAAAGGCAGAGTCGTCTCCTTGCAGTCCTTCTGAGGTACTGTAACTGCGTCTTCTGTTGGAGACTCCCAGATAAGAACCATCAAAAATAAGATCTATCTGTTGACTGCTGAGCTGGAGGTCGTATTTCACATAAACTTTTGAAAGTAATACATTCCAATATGGAGTTACTTCCCAAAAAAGTAACTAGTTGCGCAACTTTACTTGTGTTACGTTACTTTTGAGTAACTTTTTCGTTACTTGGCTGAGGTTTGACATCTTTCTTTTCACTTCTTTTTTTTCAATAGCTCTGCAATTAACAACACACTGTAAACATTCATTTACCATTAAAAAACACATAAAAAAATTATAATTTAGGATGATGTTATCTTCTGACAACTTCTTGACCCCAGAGCTAAACATGTAGTATATACAAATTAATTAAAGTTTAAAGCAATGTGTTTGCTTCTTTTGTATTTTTTGTATTATGAGTTTTGTTAGCATTTTTTTTTTTTTGTATTACAGTAATATCACTGTGCATTGAGACAACCCCCTTTTCCATTTGTTCAATGCATTCAAAATAATGAGAAGACTTCCATCATAGAAATGTCTTTAACTCTGTTCCTGCAGGAATCGTATTCTCTCATTGAGTGCTTGATTCAAGGTGACTGTTATTTTTCATTCAGGAATTAATTTTTTAAAAGCTAATTAATTAAACTAAAACTCTGATTACATTTTTTAAAAATAATTCAAATATTATCACTTAATGTTTTTTAGTTATACGTTATACTTTTTACTTAGAAAAGTAATATTAATACGTAACTAAACTTGCATAACTTCTGATGCATTAACCAACACTGCATCAAAAAGTCTTTTAAAATATGTATTTTTGTCTCAAAGTTTTTATGACATTATCTTCACAAATTTGCATTTGTATGTTTTGTTGTACTTGATTAATTCTCAAATTGTTAATAAAAATGTCAAGCTGCTCACACCGGATGCGCCGCTCTGTGCCGCGACACGGCACGCACATGACAGTTGGAAGTATCGCACACCAGACGTGCACATTTGCATGATATTCAAAATGAAACTATTGAGATGGCGCTCTGTGGCATGGCAGAAATATGAACAGTGTCCTGAGTCATGGCTGGGGGCTGCGGACAGCCGCAGACAGCCGCCGACATGATGCGCCGGTGTGTGTACCCTGATAGAAACCTATGCTGAGAATTCTGAAATGCATGGCGCTGTGTGGCGCGTCGCAGAGTGGCGCTTCTGGTGTGTGACCCCCTTTACATTTCAAGGTGCCATAGAATGAAAATCTGTAAATACCTAGTAAGCATTGCTGAATCATAAAACTTCAGTACATACTGTGAGCTTATTACATTTTCTATGTATGTGTGGGACTTGTTTGTTTGAAAACTGGACAGGCTTTAAAACAGCAGGCAGCGATGCATGGCTATGTTACAGCAGTTAAGTAATGTTATCTCTTGTTTACAACTTGTCAGAATGCATAATTTGGAAAAGACAGATTATAAATTAGTTTAGCACCATTCAGAGGAGACATTCTGTTTAATTGTATTTTTTGTTATTTTAACATGTGTCTTGTGAAATGTTTCATGTACTTTTATAATAAGGTAACAAACACATGTGAATGAGCCAACGGAGTTTGTAATTATTCCCTGACTGTGTTTTCAGATGTTAAACCCACAAAACACAACTCTAAATAAATCTCTGCTGGTCTCTTTTGCTGGGTACAATTATAATGTAGCCTATATTGTATTCATGACACAAACTGTAACTCAGGAGCAGAAACAGAGGAACAGACAAAACCCAAACAACTGCCTGCAGATATGGTTCATTTAAATGTGAAATAAATTCTTCTCTGTTTAGTTGAAAGGATTTTGTCATTTTACAAGGCATCTACTCAGTTTGTTCACAAATTGTTTGATAACGGAAGTATGATTAAGGACAAATGTAGATCAGAGTACATCATGCTACATGAGCGCCAAAGACATTAATCATGAGTAAAGCCCAATATTAATATTCACAGACCTTTGAAATAAGGTGAGTTTTTCATTCTAGTGCAAATTTTAAGGATTTCTAAAACTGTTGTTGCTGATTTTTTGCACTTACCTAAGCCACATATCCTCTAAGTAGATGTCAGAGATCTTTTTAAACATAATGTATTAATTTTATGGCACATTCAAAACATTTATTTCATAGCATTATTTATGCAAATGTTATTGTACCAATTCATATGCAACTTCTGTGACACTGGTGCATTTCAAAGATGAATATTATAATTTTATTGTTTGTGTTTTTTTATTTGATAATTAACTCCGTATACTGTCCAATGGTATTTATTGTTTAAATAAAATGCATTTCTCAGGCATTTAATGTGCATCTTTCAGGTGAATTTGAGGAGAATGAGTTTGATGTATGTTATTGTGAAAAATCTTTTTAACATTTAATTTACAAAAAAAGGTTTTAATATCTATTCTTCTAGTAGTGGTTATTGTTTTTTTTGTACGATTTATTTATGTCTAGCTGTTCCATGCAGTACTACTTACTCAATAGCTAATTCTTGTATGGCATACCTTTTTAAAAATACTTGAAGTCAACTTACAAAACACAAACACAAAACAAAAGTTTCCATCTAGAGCTCCTTCACGGGACTCGACACTTGTAAACACTGACTCAAACTGGTTCTTGCGGCTCTTGGTTTCACCCACACTGGTCACAGCTACCAAGCTGATTAATCACAGAGCTTACGCTACGCATCATTGCGATGTGTAGTTACATTCTTTGAGAGGCGCCCGTCAGCATTGAAGTCAACCGCGCAAAGGCTACGCCGGAGCATATGTGTCTGCTTGACGCAGAAGTATAAATCAACCTTTAACCGAGCTACTTATACCATCATGCACCTCACTCACACACCAGTCCCAGTTCCTTCCCTGATTACACTCAGTCAGCTGAAGCTTGTAAAGACTGATTACCTGCCTGACGATTCTTTAATTAAACTGAAGTTGGATCCAAATGTAGTTTAATTAAATAATTGTCAGGCAGGCTAAGGTCACAACTGGTGCAAACTGGAGCATACAGGTAACTGAAAGAGTGGTAAGAAAAACAGGCGAATGGTCGGGAAATGCAGCAACACAACATGAACAATAAACAAAAGTAAGGTCAAAAACATAGAAAGGCAAGACATGAGTGAAGGCTGTACTTCTGCATCAAGCGCAAGTGTGGTCGCACAGTCACATGGCCCTCGCTGTGGCATAAGATACATTAGATACTACAGTAGCTCTAATAGTACATATTATTTGCATACAAGTGCCTATTGAATAGATAGTACTTATCCATTAGACACTAGTTGTGTTAAATAACTATCACACAGTCTGGCCAAGTAGTTGAACATATAATTTATCTGAGGGATTTATCAACCAGCAAAGCACAAACAAAATGGCAGCAAAGCCTTTAGATACACTACATCAGTGAACTAATGGGGAGAATAGTGAATGAGGGGTATAGTGAGTGATTTTAAACGCAACTCTAGTTTTGCTATGAGGTCTCCCATGCAGGTACTGACCAGGCTCATCCCTGCTTAGCTTCACTGCCATAACAGGCCAACCACATGAGAACTGCATAGTACTAGCTGCTGGATAAAAACTAGTACACATTTCTAATGAATAATTACTAGTAATGTAATAATTAAAAACTATTTAAATGGTATAGCTATGTAATAAGTAAGTATAATTAAAATGTGCTAGTATCTAAAAATAGGCATAATAGGTTACTATCTTTAAAATAATATACTGTATCTAATAGTCACACTTTGAATCAAAACAAAATAATTACTAGTCAAACAAATAAACACTTGTACAATGCTAACAATTTCCTGTGGAGTTTACAGTAACTTACTGGAAGCAGTTAGCCAGTAACTTACCATAAAATAAATTACAGGTAAAATATTGTATTCACATTTACAGCATCATTTATCTTGCTGTATATCCATTTACAGAATTGTATGTATATCTTTTCTGTAAAATATACAGTAATTTTCACAATGCAACTTTAAAATACAGTAACATACTGTATAGCTGTGCTTCAGTAAAATGCAGTTCATTTTACAGTTAATAACTGAGTGATTTACAAATATTGTTAACAGGGTACCTAAAAATGAAGTCCTAGCTAGTGAATAAGCTGCATGTAACAAAAAAATATATTCTAGTATCTAAATAAACAAGAAACAAGAAAACAAGAAAAGAAAATAAACACTAGAATAAATATTGAATAAATAATAAAGACATTCACCCAACAATGAAAGTTGTCATCATTATTAATGTATCCTTTACTTGTTCCATACCAGTTGGATGGGTCAAAAGCAGAGCACCAATTTTGAGTATGGGTAACCTTTACCATTGGAAGGCCATAGGAACTTAACTTTAATGGGAAACTTCACTTATTTGCGTCTTGTTTCTGTTGAATACAAAAAAAGACCTTGTTGGAAACCTGTAAACATTAAAATGGACCTATTATTCCCATTTTTACAATATGTAAAAGAAGTCTCTGATGTCCCTAGAGTGTGTTTGTGAATTTGCAGCTCAAAATGCCCCACACAATAATGTTTTATAACTCTTTGAAACTGCAAACTTTTAAGCTTTGATCCAAATTGTGCCATTTTGGTGACTGTTGCTTTAAATTCAAATGAGATTATTGCTCTGTCCTAATTCACTTATACTACGCCCTAAAAGTATTTGGGACATTCTACTTCCTCGTTAACAGATCATTATGTTGCTTAGTTACATCGTCTGTCAATCATCTCGTGACATCATCCACATTTCTTTTATATTTAATTACCTTTTGGAGAAGCAGCAGCAGGATAATCTGCCATTCGTGAGTCTTTAATGCAGAAAAATCTGCTCAGGTCTAAGGGTAATTAGGCATTCAGAAGTTAAAATACAAACAGATCTTCATGTAAGTTCACAATGTTGTTGCAGATGAAATATAACATGGATAATGTAATTTTAAACAACTTTACAGAAGCCTCTCTACTTGATGGTTGGTCTCGCGCCATGTGCCATGTTTGTAGTTTATTTACACTTTTTACCCGAGTACTTAATCAAACTCATGTCCAATGTGCAATGTATGTGGGCAATATTAACGGTTAGAATATCGGATGTTTCTACACTTGGAATTTTTATCTGAAAATAGTAAACCATCCGGTAACCTTTGGCATACTCTTTTCAACATGCTATGGTTTGTGACATACTAATTCTTTTTTTCAAATACTATTTAGGATGGATAGTATGCGAATTTTAACACAGCAATAGTCACAGCACAGCAGCGTTCCTCATGTTTTAGGGTCCCCTTGAAACATTTCCGTTGTTTTCGTTTCTTTTTGCAAGGGTTGTGAGAAACTGCAGCACATTTTTCATGTGTATGCATTGTAAGAATTTGCAGCACGTATATGCTGTCAAACGAATGAAGATCTTTTCTTAATTTGCTGCTGTTTTTTGTAATTGCATGCGTTTTCGTAAATTGCAGCATGTTAAACTCTCTCAGAACAATGAAAGTTGTCATAATTAATAACAAATCCTTTACATGTTCCATACTAGTTTGAGTTTGTTTGTTTGTTTGCATCCTTGTTCTGTAGAATGCAAAAAAATATATTTATTTTGAAGATACTTTGAAGAATGATTGAAGCCTGTAAGCATTGATTTCCATTTAGAAAAACAAATACTTTCAAAGTCATTTGTTACAGGTTTCCAACGTCCTTCTTTTGTGTTTAACAGCACAAAAAAAAAAAAAAAAAAAAAAAAACGAACTGGTTTTGAACATTTTGTGAGTAAATTATGACAGAATGATCATTTTTAGGTGAACTATCCCTTTAAAACAGCCACACAGTTACAAGAGAAATCGCAAGGGGGCGCTAAAGGTTTAATGTAAGACCTGTTTACTGAAAAGCTCAAGAAAAGGTCACGAGAAGGGCAGACACTTCTTACTTTCAGAAACAGTTGGCAGACCACTTGCTCGGTTCTGTTCAATTCAAAAATCCTTGATGGCTAACTGGAACGTCATTACTAATATGATAAACATACCTAATAAGTCTCTCTTTTGACTCCGAAGTTATTAATGTTAGCTAACACGAAAACAGACGAGCTCTATTAATTTAAATGAGTTTGTAATCAGTTGTCCAATTATATTTGTTTTAAAAGGAGAACAGCGGACGTCAGTGTGCTTCTGTTGAAAATCTGAGTCATGAGTCCAGCCCTTGTTGATCAATAACAAAGAAGCTGGAAAATATTTGAAGCTGGAAAGTTAAACTCAGGTCTTCAGTGCTATAATATATTACAAAAGAGTTTTAAATATTAAAACAGTAAAAGGATAAAGTCATCTTTTTAAAATATACTTGACTACAAAAGTATTTAGTTTTAATTGTCCCTTAGATGGCATTTCTGTGTGGTTTGCATGTTCTCCCTGTGTTGGCGTGGGTTTCCTCTGGGTGCAGCTGGAAGGGCATCCGCTGTGTAAAACATATGCTGGATAAGTTGGCGGTTCATTTCGCTGTTTGTTGTTTCCGCATTCCCTTAATGAATAAAGGGACAAAGCTGATGAAAAATGATTGAATGAATGTCTCTCCTTAAGTATTAAACATAAAAACTATTCGTTTATGAATAATTTAGCAAGAAATCAACTTTATTTTCAACTGGTCATACACTGATAGCCATGCTTAATGTTAATTCAAGCACGCAAATAAGTGAAAGCAACAGAATATACTACAGAGTAACAGAAAATGGCACATCTGTGTATACTGTATATGCTGACAAATAAAATACAATTTAAAAAGATGTAAAAGTAGTGTGTTAAAACAGCAGAAAATTTTTGTGTGATTTTAACATATATGATTAAAAACACAATTGGTGTAAAGAGCTCAACCTTTGACAGCCAATTAACCTCAAATACAACTGACATATGATTTTAGTTTATGCTACAATAAAAAAAAAATCCTTATTGACAATCCTATTTTTCACAAATATTATAGAAATATTACTATAGTTCTCTAGTATTGCGATTGCGACATTTTAAGGTATAGTGGTATAAAAGTATATGTCATTGAGGAATGTAGTAAAGCATTGAAACAATTAATTTTACAATTGTTTCACATACTTAAAAATATAAACTCACCAACTCAAGTCTTGGATGCTTTTGCTTGCATATTTTAAACCTTTATATCAGTCAATCATGAAAAACTATATTCATTTTAAAGCTTAAATATACAGTAGGTAGATTATACATATTACTGAGCAGCAGTTATTTATTAACTTCTGACAAGACTATTATCATTAGAGTCATAAAGTCAGTTTAGGCTGGTATTTTGCTACAGCAATTAAAAAAAAACTGCAAGCCGTGGTTCATGGCAAGAGTTCAAGAGAAAACATTGATTCTATATTTTGAGGGGAAAAAAAATGTGTTTATATAGGGAAAAAACAACTGATATTTTAAGTAGATATATTAAGTAGATTAAGTAGATATATAAGTTTTTGATGCAGTGCCAACTACAAATATCCTGGTTCTCACAGCAGGATTTTTGTGCTTATTATTATTTGATTACCATCAAATCATGTACCATCATATTATTTTACAATTTCATAAATATTGGTAAAAATATGAAAAAATGTTTGTTTTTTTATCACCCAAAGAAGATATTTTTGAAGAAGGCAGAAAACCTGTAAAATATTACGTTTCCAACATGCTTCCAATTACCTTATTTTGTCTTTATCAAAAGAAAGAGACGCAAACAGGTTTGAAACAAGTTGAGGTTTGAATAAATGATGACAGAAATATCTGATTTTGACCCACATTTCTCTATCAAAGTAAATATCAGCTATCATCAGGTACAAGTTTTCTTCAAAATTTTTGCAACATTTGAAAGAAGCACAACAATGATTTTGAGTTGGGTAACAAAACAACCATGTATAATGGGAGATGTAGTGAATATTCCAAATACGATATAAAACTGATGAACTTTTATTATGATGCTAAGTTCACACCAAACACAAAGCACTGTGTCACTCTCTCTACTTTACTCACAGGATGTTTTTCATCTCATGCAAATTTTGCTTGCAAGACTCAATTGAAGAGAAAGTCAGTGTCATTCTCACCATCCAGTTAGCATTGACTTCATATGCACACCTGCCAACACTCCCGTTTTTCCCGGGAGTCTCCCGTATTTCAGACCCATCTCCCACCCACCTGCGTATTGTTCTGTCTCCCGGAAAACTCCTGGAATATATATATATATATATATATATATATATATATATATATATATATATATATATATATATATATATACAGTTGAAGTCAGAATTATTAGCCCCCCTGTTATCCCCCCCCCCCCCCCCCCATTTCTGCTTAACGGAGAGAAGATTTTTTTCAACACATTTCTAAACATTATAGTTTTAATAACTCATTTCTAATAACTGATTTATTTTATCTTTGCCATGATGACAGTAAATAATATTTGACTACATATTTTTCAAGACACTTCTATACAGCTTAAAGTGACATTTAAAGGCTTAACTAGGTTAATTAGGTTAACTAGGCAGGTTAGGGTAATTAGGCAAGTCATTGTATAACAATGGTTTGTTCGGTAGACTATCGAAAAAATATATGGCTTAAAGGGCCTAATAATTTTGACCTTAAAATGGTTTTTAAAAAAATTATAACTGCTTTTATTCCAGCTGAAATATAACAATTAAGACTTTCTCCAGAAGAAAAATTATTATCAGACATACTGTGAAAATTTCCTTGCTCTGTTAAACATAATTTGGTAAATATTTAAAAAAGAAAAAAAAAATCAAAGGAGTCTAATAATTTTGACTTCAACTGTATATAGGATAAATGAGAAAATAGGGGCAAAAATTCTGGACCAATGGCAAATTCTGGACCTGTCTGTGGGGGGTAGGTCTTTTAAACCACCCTAACCCCCCGTGGCTACGGGTCTGTGTTCTATAAATTAAAGAAAACAAACAATCAAAGAAAAGTTGAGGCATTTAAAAGAGTTTTAGTGTTCTTTATGATTCACATGGAGCTCCATTCCACATGTGCCATGCCTAAAGTGTGCCGTGTCACAGTTCAGTGCAGTCAGCAGAACTGTCTATAGCTGCATACTCAGAACTGTTTACTAGATGTCCTTATCAACTGAGCAGTGGCGCATTCACCGCAAGTTCATTTCTATCTGTGGACATTAATTATTTTTACAGTACTTCACTACTGTACTTAAAGCATTTGTTAGTATTGACCTTATTCTTCAAAGTACGAGCAGGCACAGCTATTGGAATCTTTTTGGTTCTATACTTCCAGTCTAATTCACTTCCATTGATTTTTAGATCTTAAAAACATGCTGCTTGATGTTGCAAAGTGACATTTTCTTATTATATTATTCTCCTTTTTATGTATATTCGTGAACATACTTGTTTGTACAGCAAGTAGTTTACCCGTTTTCTGCTGTTGATTATTCCTAGTCATTTCTCTCATAACCAACTGAATCAGAAGTTCTAAAACAATCGCAAAAACGAGCACACTGTAGAATAAGGTCAAGATAGGAATTATTTTAGTGACATTTAACAACAGTTAAAACTTGTTTTATGCTGTTTACTTAGGGGGGAAACATTACTGTACAAAGAGTACAAACTAGCAGAGGATTTGAATATTTGCATTGCTGTATGAATAATAGATTCTGGTAGTTGTTTACTGCCTAACTGACTAATCTACAGCAGACCAGTAGCGTAGCGATTGAGAAATGCTGTCGTAGCAGGGGAATCCACATGTGTCTGGTTGAACAGGTTTATATCCATGTATTACTGAGGCACAGGCCTGGGCATGTTTCAGAAGTGAAACCTGGTGAACATACAAAATAAAGCTAACCAGTACACCACTTCATTCACTCAACACATCAAACAGAAACAGAAACATGTATTATTCGAAAGACATAAATTAGTAGTTTCATATCTGGTACGGGGCAACGCAGTGGCGCATTAGGTAGTGTGGAGTTTGCATGTTCTCACTGCGTTTGCATGGGTTTTCTCTGGGTGATCCGGTTTCCCCCACAGTCCAGACATGCAGTACAGGTGAATTGGGTAAGCTAAATTGTCCATAGTGTATGTATGTGTGCAAATGAGTGTGTATGGGTTTCCCAGTGATGGGTTGCATCCGCTGCGTAAAACAAATGCTGGATAAGTTGGCGGTTAATTCCGCTGTGGTGACCAAAGATTAATAAAGGGACTAAGCCGAAAGAAAAATGAATGTATGAATATCTGGTAAGGTGAAGTCCAGAAGGGATACGGAACATATGTGGCCACTGGGCATGCACACATCAATACAGCTTTTGTGTATACAATACTTACTTTTGTAAAAACAATAATTAGGCTACTGTTTTTACATTACTGAGAGAGGTCGTTTAGGGGCTAGGGTATATATGTAGACACAAAAAAAAAACACAAATGAATGGGTATTTTAATAAATAGAGGAAAACATTCTTGTTAACTTCTGGCTGCAGCTGTATACCTTTTAGCAACGCAGTAATGGAAGTTAGATATTTACAGTAACTTATATAAATAACTAAATGTTTTATTATTATTATTATTATTATTATTATTATTATTATTATTATTTATTTTTTTAATAATATTGATACTACCATATAAATCTTTGGGATCAGAAATATGTAATGTTTTTGAAAGAAATCTTCTGACCAAGCCTGCATTTATTGAGTTTAAAAAGCAATACAATGTTAATTTTTTAACACAGTGTTACAACTTTGTATTTTTGTCTCTTAAAAACTTTTTAAATGTAATTTATTCCTGTAATGCAAAAACTACACTATTGTTCAGAAATCATAATTTTCAAATTTGATGTTAAAATTAAATGTTTAATAAATATTTTTAAGATTATTAATGCAGAAAACATTAGTTCGGTTAAATTAGAACTGAATTCATATTCCAAAATGAATATTCATCATTTTTATCATTATAAATACTGCCAACTTTGATGAACTTAATTCCTGCTGAATTAAAGGGCACCTATTTGATCACTTTTACAAGATGTAAAATAAGCCTTTAGTGTCTCCAGAATGTGTCTATAAAGTTTCAGCTCAAAATACCCATCAGATTCTTTATTATGTGTGTCTGCTTCTCCTGCGTTACATCAGATAAACAGCAATCAGTGATAAGTTTACATCAAATACATCAAATAAGTTTATTTGATATATTTGTGGTGGAGTTT
Source organism: Danio aesculapii (assembly GCF_903798145.1). Lineage (NCBI taxonomy): Eukaryota > Metazoa > Chordata > Actinopteri > Cypriniformes > Danionidae > Danio > Danio aesculapii. The sequence continues at coordinate 14,962,666 of NC_079445.1, forward strand.
CTTCAAGCCTTTCTGAAAGATGAGTCACACACAACTATTACCGTTTACTGACACCAGTGCGGCCTTGGTGATTATATTGGTTAAGAATTAGCGATTTTACTCACTTTATTACAGACATGCACTGTTTAAAAGCTTTTTCAACTTATAAACTGACAAAAGGGATAAAAATCAGAGAGTTGTAACAAATGTTTCAATCTCAGTTATTAAAGAAACATGGCACCTGTTCAATCAATTGATCAATTCAGGAATTTTAACGTCAGGAAATTTTTAAAAAGAGACTTGTTTATGGAACAAAATCAATGCCAAAAGTATTGAATTAAAAAGCTTGTTGAATTACACAAACTGAAAAAAATAATACACCTTATTAACAAGTTCTTGCATTTTAATGACTTGAATTGCAGGGTTTGTATTTTAGGTCCTAAAATTTAACATAGCTAAATATGTTAATATGTTAGCATAAACATAGTTTATTTAAGCCATGAATATTTCAACTAAAAATATTTCAAACACGTTTTCGTACTTGTAAATTCAATAATTCATATTCAATTTCCAGGTTTTACTTGCAAAATATTCAATACCCTTTAAAAATACGATGTATAATATTCAAAAGGTAATTTTCAGTTCATTTTATTTCAGTTCAAATATTCGCTTCCATAAATTCAGTGGCTCAAATTTGACTGTTAGAATTCGACATTACATCCGGGAACTGCAGGAAAAGCAGTAGATTGCAGATTGAAGATCGCCAGCTGCTTTTTCACCAGCAGGTGGAGATGGAATAATGTAAGATTTTTAACCCATTAAATAGGTGAGAAAAAGAGCTAATAAAGGCACAAAGGTAGCATTTAATATTGATATCAATGTCTTGGATATAAGTAATAAAATGAGTATGAGTAAAATAAGTAAATGATGTTTTGGTCATTTATATTTGCCCTTATGTAACGGAAGCCAGCTGGAGATCGTGTAAACCTCACTCCTCGGATCCAGCGACAGACGTGGTTTTTGCAATCTTTAGCCTCCTCAAAGCATTTGTGTCCACAAGCACAACCTGTGATGAAATAATATAATTCACTGATGTTCACCAATATTTTAATCCATTATTAAAAGTAACGTGATAACATGCTTGCACATGCCACAGAATTTTGAAGGTTTATATGCTAAAAAAACTCTATGGTTTCTCTTCTGCTCACAGAGACATCAATAATCAGCGTATGAACCTCAACAACGGTGACAATTAGCAAAATGAATAAAACTTTCAAACATCACAAACAGGAGACTAAAAGTGACGAAATCAACAACGTCAACATAAACAGCAGATTCAACAGCACATAATGAAAACTGGAGCATCAATAAGCTATAGAATGTATTCATACTGCAATGCATGCTGGGATTTTTGTACTTTGTCACACCCAGCAAAGTGTAAGGTGTAGGCCAGATCTGGGCCAGAATAAAAGCAAACTGTGGTGCAGAATAGGCTCAGTTCTGGTTCATTTGGTTGAATTCTGGCTGACATGTGGTATGTCTATGGCTTAATTGTGGCCCATATCTGGCAAACAGGAGTGGACCACCCAATTGCCATCATTCCATGCGGTATGTGGGCTGGATTTAAGCGTCTGGTGTCGGCCGGATTTGAGCGACATGAATTTTGCTATCTGGGTTAGGTTAAATTATTTTAAATTACACGTCCCATCCATACCCAATCTTAAATCATACCTTAACATTGTCTATCAGTTCCAAATAAACTGTTTTGTGTGACATTCTCATTAAATCTCTCTGGTTTTGAAACTAATGTCTTTGTTCTTAATTGTCCTTAGCCCTGGCAATTATGTTTATCTATTTTGTATTATTATATTATTTCCTTTTCTGTTTCTCATACGTTTATATTCTTTAGCAGCCAGTCAATATTATACTTAACGTCTATGGAAGAATGAGTTAATAAAGATAGAGAATGTAACATCACATTCATCAAAATACGGTTTATGTGCATGTAAGGCCACCGGTCCGACCAGCACGATCTCCAGCTGGCTTCCGTTACATAAGGGCAAATATAAATGACCAAAACATCATTTACTTATTTTACTCATACTCATTTTATTACTTATATCCAAGACATTGATATTAATATTAAATGGTACCTTTGTGCCTTTATTAGCTCTTTTTCTCGCCTATTTAATGGGTTAAAAATCTTACATTATTCCATCTCCACCTGCTGGTGAAAAAGCAGCTGGCGATCTTCAATCTGCAATCTACTGCTTTTCCTGCAGTTCCCGGATGTAATGTCGAATTCTAACAGTCAAATTTGAGCCACTGAATTTATGGAAGCGAATATTTGAACTAAAATAAAATGAACTGAAAATTACCTTTTTGAATATTATACATCGTATTTTTAAAGGGTATTGAATATTTTGTAAGTGAAACCTGGAAATTGAATATGAATTATTGAACTTACAAGTACGAAAACGTGTTTGAAATATTTTTAGTTGAAATATTCACGGCTTAAATGAACAGCTATGTTAAATTTTCAGGACCTAAAAATACAAAACCTGAAATTCAAGTGATTAAAATGCCAGAACTTGTTAATACGGTGCATTATTTTTTTCAGTTTGTGTTATTCAACAAGCTTTTTAATTCAATACTTTTGGCATTGATTTTGTTCCATACTCGTTGTGTTTCTATCACTACAATATGAATGTGGACACACTATAAACACACAGTTCTGTCCAAACAGCTTACAAAAGTTTATTTTGCATCATAGGGGCCCTTTAATGTATAACAATTTATTTAATAAAATAAAACATCTTTAAACCTATTATATTATGTACACTGACAGTCAAATTTTTGGAAACCCTAATATTTTTTAATGTTTCAAAAATAAGTGTCTACACTTTTAACAGGTAATGTATATTGAACATCTACCAATTTGGTTACAAACTTTACAAACACACATAACCGATCCTTCATTGTGACATTTGCAGATATTGAACATTTTTTTCATAATATTTTCATGCAATGACTGAACTTTGCTTTAGCCTATGAGCTTATAATATTCCTTACCGTATGTCAGGGTTTAAGATGCATAATTAGATTAGTTGTTAAGTATCTCATGAAATTTTAGTGTCCACGTAATTTTATACAGTAAAAAACTGTAAAAATGCCATAGTAAAAATCTGTAACCTTGTTAACAGTAAGTTTTCTTAAATCGATGGTCTTCTTTTTATGCTTTTAGTGGTGTTTTGGTCTGTGTAACAAAGGTGCAATACAGAGAAGTTAGTTCTTCAAAATATTGTAATATTAACACTATAAATTAATGAACTATGGTAGGTTATCGTAACCTTTAGAAATTCCTTTTTATGGTTTTTATACCGTAATTTAATGGTAAAATTCTGGCAATCGCAGCTGTCAATAATTTTTCAGTTAATTTTACTGTTAATTTTTACATGGCACAAATTAGATTTGATCAAAACAAGCAAAAATCCCATGCATTTTCCTGCACTTTCAATATCTAAAAGAAAAAAAGATCCACAAAAGTGTCATAAATTTTTATGTTTCATTATTATTTTTTACAATTTTTCTAATTTTCTCTAGCATACTATAAATTTCAGTCAATAATAATTATTTCAATCAACCAATCAATCAATCAATCAATCAAATATTAACTTGCTTTATTGGCATGACAAATGTTACATATGTGTTGCCAAAGCATTTGTGAGTTTCACACCAAACAGAACATATGAAAACAAATGATCTACCCAATTAATCAAATAACCAACTAAATCTCTGACAACAAGTCTATCAATACAACAAACTTAATTTAACTTAATTAAATGTACTTAAATCCAATAACTCTAACGTTTTGCTTTCAAATCATGTTTTCTTAAAAAAAAAAGTTCAAAGCCGTGCGCTTCTTGAGCTCATCTCCACACCAGCATCTGACAACCCGGAAAGCTGACGCATAGACAAACTGATGGACTCTGGAAAGTGTCTGCCAGCAGCCCACACTCACTTCCTCAATTTCTCTTTCTCTCTCTTGCTCTCTCTCTCTTTAGCCCTTAAGAGAGAATGGTGAGTAATGCTGGCAGATTTCCAGGGCGCTATTTACATGTCTGCGCTGTGCAAGCGAAACCGGTCTAAACCAGCGTATACTGACTCGCGGGACATTTCCAGCTTGCTTTCTCTCTGTCATTGATTCAGACAGAGCAGCTCATGAACTTCCCTCCGTGACATTCTGTCTCCTGGAAGGGACTATGGTACAGATTCCAGGGAAGTGTAAGAGGACCCCGTTTAATCCCATCTGAGGAGGGGATTGCAGAGTCCAGGTGTCTTTTAACGTTGCGTAACACTAATGTGACATGGCGGCATTTCTCACAAACTTTTCTGAGGTTGCATGACTCAGAATTTGCAGTCATGTCAGGAAAGTAAGAAATGTATATATAGATAGACCAGACTATCACTTTCAGTATTTCTAGCATCACCTACTATGGCACGAGAAGGGGTTATAATATAATTTTACAGAATGTACTGTATGAGACACTGTGATGTCTGATATATTTTTATCATTCTTTTGAATCGGTTCTTTTAATGAGACGTTAAAAATGGATTTTGTACAGTGGCAAGGTTCTAGGAAATTCTTGCTTGATTTTTATATTGAATATTTGCTTTTTGAATGAATGCTCTGTACAGTCTTTTGTGTTTATAATTGTGCAGCAAAATATATCCGTTATGTAACAGGGTTTTTGTAATTAATTGATATTTTACGTTTGTTAGTGCTTTTAAATTGTATTATGCCATGGAGGAGTACATAGAAGAGGCTCTTTCTCAGGGATACATCCACCCTTTTATGTCCTTTGCCACTTTGATTTTTTTCTTTGTATCCAAGAAGGATGGGGGACTCCGTATCGACTGAACAACATCACAATCAAGAATTCATATCCTCTTCCCCTTGTCCCAGCCTTCATGGAGCTCGGGTCCTCACGAAATTGGACCTCCCCAATGCATACAAACTCATCCATGAGGGGGATGAGGGGAAGGTTTCATCTCACCCAGTGGACACTTTGAATATCTAGTCATGCCTTATAGACTAGCTAACACCCCCTCCTTATTCCAATACTTTATGAACGTGCCTCGGGAGTTCCTGTATAAGACTGTCTTGGTATGCATTGATGATATCCTTATGTACTCCCAAAGCCTGACCGAAGATAGCCATTACATTGCGAATGTCCTCACCACATTGCACTCTGTGAGTATCAATTATATCTTAAGGCAGAGAAATGTTCCTTCCATCAGTCGACTGTTCAGTTTTTATGGTTTTCAGTTGGACGAATAAGGTGTACGCTGGATGAGGAGAAGGTGGCAGCCATCATGTCCTGGCCACAACCTAAGACCATCAAAGAACTCCAGTATTTTAAGTATCACCTACTATGGCACGAGAAGGCATTATAATATAATTTTACGGAATGTACTGTTTGAGACATTGTGATGTCTGATAACTTTTTAACATTCTTTTGAATCGGTTGTTTTTATGATTTGTTAAAAATGGATTTTGTACAGTGGCGAGGCTCTAGGCATTTCTTGCTTGCTTTTAATATAGAGTATTCGCTTTGTGAATGGATGCTCTGTACAGTCTGTCTGTTCTGTTTACAATTGTGCAGTAGAATATATTCGTTATGTAACAGGTTTTTTGTAATTAATTGATACGTTACGTTTGTTAGTGCTTTCAAATTGTATTATGCCATGGAGGAGTACATTGAAGAGGCTCTTTCTCAGGTATACATCCAACCCTTCTACGTTCCCTGCCGCTTTGAGTTTCGTCTTTATATCCAAGAAGGATGGGGGATTCTGACCCTGTATCAATTAAACAACATCACAATCAAGAATCGATATTTCCTTTCCCTTGTCCCAACAGCATGGGAACATCTTTATGGAGTTTGGTTCTTCACGAAGTTGGATCTCTACAGCACATACAACCTCATACATGAGGGGGGGCGAGGGTAAGACGACTTTCGTCACACCCAACTGACACTTAGAATATCTTGTCATGCCATATGGACTAGCTAACGCCCCCTCCTTATTCCATTACTTTATGAACGAGGTGTTTCGGGAATTGCTGTATAAGACTGTCCTGGTATACATTAATGATATCCTTATCTTCTCCCGAAGCCTCGCTATCACATTGCGGCGGTCCTCACCCAGCTCTGTGAGTATCAATTATATCTTAAGGCATAGAAATGTTCCTTCCATTAGTCGACTGTTCAATTTCTATGGTTTTCAGTTGGACGAATAAGGTGTACGGCTGGACAAGGGAAGGTGGCAGCCATCATGTCCTGGCCACAACCTAAGACCATCAAATAACTCCAGCATTTCAAGCATGACCTACTATGGCACGAGAAGGGGTTATAATATCATTTTACAGAATATATTGTATGAGACAGTGTGATGTACAATATATATGTATCATTCTTTTGAATCAGTTAATTTTATGATTCGTTCAAAATGGATTTTGTACAGTGGCAAGGTTCTAGTAAATTCTTGCTTGATTTTTATATTGAGTATTTGCTTTCTGAATAGATGCTTTGTACAGTCTGTCTGTTCTGTTTATAATTGTACATCTTTTTCACTATTTTTTTTTTTTGGTAATTAATCAATATTTTACGTTTACTACAGTGCTTTCAAACTGTTTTATGTCCCAGTAGGCACAGGACATTTGTGGGCCATTGTTGTAACATGTAAGTCGGGGTACAACAGAGTGGAGGGTCCAAATGCAGTTTATTAACACTATAAGTAATGCAAGCAATGGTCAAAACAGGAGCAAATATTATCATGAGGAAAATCCCAAATTGTCATCGTGGTCATAAGCAAAGAGGTCGATACAAGTGGCAAAACTACATAAACAAGAAACAAGGCAAGGCAAGGCAAGACAATCCGCTTGTTAAGTCATGACGTATTGATGACGTATGGAATACTGATTCCGGGTCCGAGCTTAAAGTTACATTTAAAGGCTTAACTAGGTTAATTAGGTTAACTAGGCAGGTTAGGATAATTAGGCAAGTTATTGTATAATGATGGTTTGTTCTGTAGATTATAGAAAAAATATAGCTTAACTGGGCTAATAGTTTTGATCCTAAAATAGTGTTTAAAAACAGTTTAAAATAGTTTAAAAAGTGTTTTTATTCTAGCCGAAATAAAACAAATAAGACTTTCTCCAGAAGAAAAAAATATTATCAGACACACTGTGAAATTTTTCTGTTAAACATCATTTGGGAAATATTTAAAAAAGAAAAAAAAATTCAAAGGGGGGCTAATAATTCTGACTTTAACTGTATATATTGCTTTCGTGATTTTTGAAAGTATTTACGTCGCTTTGTAGACATTTATTATTACCATTTGATGAGTCTCTCCATACAATTTGATAGAGTGCTTAGACTTGGAAGCCGATTCACATGACGTCACACTTATAGAACGCGGATAGAACACTTTGTTATGCTACATGATAACAAGACTCTGTGTGTGCGCAAGTGTGGTGTATAAATAGTACGGGATATCAGTCTCTGGTTTGTTTCCCACTGTGTGTGCAGTGAGGGAGAGAATTGGACAAGGTATGTGAGTGAAGTGCATGATGGGATCTGTAGTTATTATATTGGCATATTTGTAGTTCTCCAGGGATCTGCAAATGCTAGATCGTTGGTGATCGCTACAGTTGCATTTTGTTTGAAAATGAAAATCGGGTTGACATCAGAATCCAACATCAGGCCGAAATCAATGTCCAACGTCGAACAGACATTTCATTTCTTTCCAATACAGAAATATCAACGTCTAATGATGTTACAGCTTGAATTTCTGTTAACGTTACCAATATGACATCTATCAAACGTTGGATTTTGGTTGCCATACCTGACAAATAAATGTCAGTATTTCACGTCAATATGACGCTGATTCAAGATATTGGCTCGACGTTGGATTTTGGTCACTTTCCAAAACAACCTTAAATAAAATAAAAAATCAACATCATTTCACAATGTTATTGGATGTCAAAATAACATTGTTCATAGACGTTGGTGACCTAAATCTAACCTATTGTTAATGTCTTATGACGTTGTCTGTCTGTTGGGGTATTATTACTTTTGATGTCGAAAAATTAACAAAATTACGTAATTACAAAAATACAAAAAGTATGAAATTATATATTGATGTGGTTGGTAATATTAGTGATGAATAACAATATTTTTAAAAAAATTATAAATATTTCTTTATTTTTACAGACTGATTTGAGCAGCAAAAGAAAAACATTATTCAAATATTCAAATATTTAAATAATCAATATTCGAACGATCATGTGACTGGAGTAATGATCCTAAGCATTCAGCTTCAAAATCACAGGAATAATTTATTAATACCAATAAAGCATTTTAGAATATATTGAAATAGAAAGTGACCTCTTTAAAAAGACGTTTAAAATCTTATTGGACTTTTGACAGGCGCACACACACATGTGTGTTTCGCATAACGCATAGAGAAAATATTACTGAATCACAAAATAAACAAAGGAACTGTTAATTAACATATAAAGCATGCATTGTACAATAACTTACATTTTGTTTTTAATAATTCAATAAAACACCCAAAGAGACTTGTTCATTTTTAATGACGTAAATTTGTCCTACTTATTTATTTATTTTTATAAAAACCTTAAATATTTTTAAAATAAATCATAAACCAATACAAAATGAACAAAAAAAAATTGACATTTGAATAAAATTCAGTTATTTAAATTCTAGTTTAATCTTAATAAATTTTAGCATTATAATATAATAACAATAGTTGCAAAGTATACACTATGACCAGTCGATTTAAAGAACTTAGGAACTTAGGAATTTTCAGGAATATCAACAATTATTTTACTTTTATTATCTTTAGCATGTTACAATCCAAAACATTGCTGTAAGAAGTATTTTGAGAGACACTACACTACAAAAAAAAAAAAAAAAAAAACAATTAATAACTAATAATTGGGTGATGATGACTAAAATGATTCATACAGCTCCACACTGTATCAGCCTGACCACATGATTCCACCTTATACCCAAATAAGGATTTAACAAACAAATATGGGTTGAATGTTTCATATCTTTATTATTCACATGAACATTACCATAAGCTGCCTTATCTGAACAATTGAAGCTCTATACATGATATCTAAAATTGTGTTGGAAAGATGGACTCGACCTTTGACCTCTTTCAATAAATCATCATAAGCACATCCAGGTGCAGAGACCCCTTTTGAACCTAAAGGTGCTTCTTCTGTACTTCCAACTAATTTATAGCCTCTGTCCATTTGGCTGAGCTGCCTTTTCATCAGGCTTAAAACAAGGAAAACATCAAACAGGCATGTCTCTGTTTGGGGGGAGGGAGGGGTGTTATTTGGGTTCTTTAAAGAAATCACTTCCAAATGTAAGGAAGAGTTTGACGAGCCATTTAAAATATATTTAATCTTATACTGTTTGTCTGTAAATTAGTTTGCCTGTCTTGCCACAACAACAAAAAACAAACTATAAAACAAACAAAACAAAAAAAACAGCAAAAAAGTAATGCAAACAAAAACAAAACAAAAACCTAAGTAAAATAAAAAAGCAAATAAAACAAAACAAACAGGTCAAATAAATGAGCAAAGCAAGTAAAAGCAAAAATTTCTAAACTTCATTACATTTAATAAATTGAATTCAAACCTAATCCCTACATCGAAACTGCCCCACCCCTACACTGTTAGAAGTGAATAGGTACTTTAAAAAAAAAAAAAGTGATTAAACCCATTGTCTTAAAAGTGACAAATTAACTATACTTTTTTTATTTGTTTATTAATAAGTAGGCACAGGACATTAACATGAGATTGATGTACAACGTCATGGGACGTTGTTGTAACATGAGAGTCGGGGTACAACAAAGTTGAGGGTCCAGTTTATTAACTCAGGAGCAAACAGTATCATTATAAAAATCCCAAATCGTCGTCGTGGTCACAGGCAAAGAGGTCGATACAAGTGGCAAAACAACATAAACGAGAAACAAGGCAGAGGTCGGGAAAAAAGGCAAGGCTATACAATCCGCTTGTTAACTGTTGGTTTATCGGTGACATGGAATACTGTTTCCGGGTACAAGTCACTACTCATTTGAATTTGAAAATATACATTTGACCACTGTTTAGTCCTATCACACATTAAAGTGTACTTTATATAAAATCATGATGGACACAAATTAATGTGTGTGCCACAAACAGGACGTTAATATCACCAACCATTGCCATTTTATTAAGGTGTATCCATATAAATGGCCCACCCTGGACACTAAAAAAGGGAAACTGCTGTGTCTTCATTTAAAGTACATTTCTAATTTGGATTAAGTGAAAAATTATGGTTTCTGGTTTTAACCAATCAAAACCTTAAAGCAAAAAATAAAAGCATTAGTTTTCTCAAAGTAGTTTAAACCAGATTTCATATTATTGATTTCATGATTTTTTTTGTTTAACTGCTATTAAGTTTTTATGCATTTGTGATATGAGTTAGATACTGAATACTGAATGCACCAGCAGATAGTTTACCTCATTATTGAAAATAAAATAACTAGAAATTGCATAGCCTAATGTTGCTATTTAGTTTAGCCCAAAGTACAACTTTACTTAGAATTTATTGTAAAAAAAAAAGTTTTTTCAAAGTATAATTTACCTTTGGTTCAAAATTTAAAATGTAATCTAATCTTAATCAAACATATTTATTGTAGTCATATTTATTGTAATATTTATTTATTTACTTTTTTACCCTTACAACAAACTATAAATTTGCCTTGGTCTAACTTAAATAAATTACTTAATTTTTTTTTTAATAAATATTTAAGTTGAAATAAACTAATTTAATTAACTCACTGTCTATAAAAAAACACATTTTACCTTTGATTGAATTTATTTATTTATTTATTTATTTATTTATTTATTTATTTATTTATTTATTTATTTATTTATTTATTGCCCAGAATCTATATATTTTGATTTATATTAAATAACATTTTTCAGTTTCAGCCAAGTCAAAGACAAAAAAAGTTGTAAGACAAAAAAGCAACAACTTTTTGATATAGTGATTCATTTGTATGAATGCACACAATTTCATTCATACAATTTTTTTACGATTTGCTCATCCTCCAAAGACGGTTGGGATCTTTTTTTAAATTAAGACATTGTTTTTCGACTGAACTCAACATCAATTCGTACAAATTAGCCACTAAAGTGGCAAAATGTAAAATAGTTATGTTTCCTCGTAAGATCAGGCTGAAAAAAGATATGTGTTCTGTAAAGTTAAACATATTTTTACTTTGTGTGAATGTAATGTTTTTCTTGACCACAATAAATATTTTTGATTTACATTAAGTTCAATTAAATGTTAAAGTTTGAACCAAAGTTAAATTCTAACTTCAAACTTATTTTAATTTAACAAATAAAATTTTTTTTTAAGAATAATTTTTTCATTGTAAGAATTTAAATCAGAGAAGTTAATTTTTAGGAAAACATCCTGTTCCCCAACAGCTGTGCTTTGCTTCCTGCTGGGATTGTCTTTGACGGGCTTCTGTTTCCCCAGCTGACACAATACAAATGCAGAGAGTGTCTGCAGCCAGAGCCAGAATGCAGGCAGGTCACAGGACAGACAAGTCTGGAATACTGTCCTCGCTCACTGCAGAAAGATGCATCGGTCCTGCTTACACTGCCAGGTTGAAGCTTCTGGAATACTGTGACACTGTGGTTCAGAGCCCTTGATGGCATAAATACAGAACATTGTTACAAACAAAAACTAGCCCTTATAAAAATTTACCATAGTTACAAGTGGTTTTAACCACTGTTATGATCAAAATAAAATAAAACAGATTTCAACAGTTTCTTATATGATTTATATGTGTGATGTGTTTTATATATTTCTGAAGATTCTGAATTACAGTGGAAAATAAGTGTGAGGGAGTATACAGTATATGATAGACAGTAGACTCACACTACTATGTCATTTTGTTTTGATCACAATAGTGGCTAAAACCACATCCTAACTTGTACATTTTATAAGGACTAGTTTTTGTTTGTAGTAATGTTGAGAAGAGAAACTTGTTCATGCTTTCATCTGGGTGGATTACTGTAATGAACTTCTCACTGGCCTTCCCAAAAAGACAGTCAGAGACTTGCAGCTCATCCAGAACGCTGCTGCTAGGATTCTGACCTGAACCAGAAAATCAGAGCACATCACACCTGTCCTCAGGTCTTTACACTGGCTCCCAGTTACATTTAGAATAGATTTTAAAGTATTACTGCTTGTCTATAAATCACTAAATGGCCTAGGACCTCAATACATTACAGATATGCTCACTGAATACAAACCTAACAGGTGACTCAGATCTTTAGAGTCAAATAAATTCAAAGAGTTCAGTCAAAGCAGGGTAAATCGGCCTTTAGCTACTACACCCCACTGCTGGAATCACCTTCCAGAAATGATCAGATGTGCTCCAACATTAGGCACATTCAAAACAAGACTTTACTGAATGAGCACTTTACTACGTTTGACAGATCGCACTATTGGGTCTTTCTTTTTCATTCCTTTAAAACATATTTTTAGCACATTTTAATCTGTTCTAAATTATTTTATTCTCTGTTGTATATATACTTGTTTCTTTTTATTTATCCTTATGTAAAGCACTTTAAATTACCATTGTGTATGAAATGTGCTATATAAATAAACTTACCTTGCCTTTCCTTGCCTATGACATTATACAAAATGTCACTGACCTACCTTTGACCTTGAAAGTCAGTCATTAGGGTAACAGAGGTCATGTTTTATGTGTTTTTATTCTGCAAGTTTCTCTATTAGATTTCATGTATTCTGCAATGAGTCCTTTTCAATCATATTTGAACATGAGAAATATAACATAATGCTAGGTTTTTTGATATTGAGATTTATAAATTTGTGTAAACAAGCTTTCCATTGATGTTTGGTTTGTTAGGGAAGAATGATATTTGGATGAGACACAGCTGTATCTGAGGGTTCAAATAATCAAGCTAATTAGGTTAACTAGGCAGGTTAGGGTAATTAGACAAGTTCTTGTATAATGATGGTTTGTTCTTTAGACTATCGAAAAAAAATAGCTTAAAGGGGTTAATAATTTGACCTTAAAATGGTTCATAAAAAATCAAAAACTGCTTTTATTCTAGCCGAAATAAAACGAGTAAGACTTTCTCCAAAAGAAAAAATATTATTAGACATACTGTGAAAATGTCCTTGCTCTGTTAAACATCATTTGGGAAATATTTAAACAAGAAAAAAAAATTCAATAATTCTAATAATTCTGACTGTATATATTGTGTAACATAACATATGCATTTTATTTGGTTATATTCATTAAAATGACTTTTTCGCGTTGATGTAAACAGATTACTAATGAGCAAAATCCAAAACTCACTCTTTGTTTCAAGAGTTCCTACTTTGATTTGCTTGAAGTTTATAGCAGGTTTTCGCATGCTGTCCCGGGAGAGAACCCTGAGTTCGGAGATACTTGAGCCCAAGGCTCCCACCCAGTCAATAAGAATATAAGGGGATTCGAGATCAGGTAGGTCTCGAGAGCTCCCCCTTAGAAAATGGAGGAAAAGGAGGAGATGGGGTGGAAGGGGGTATTCTTCCAAAACGAAGTTAGAGTTGTTGGGAGAAAATTATTCATTTATAGTAAGCTTGGATCACTCTGATTAAATTATTACTGATTACAGATGATAAGCCAGTCGTGCTCAATCATATCACATGCTCCTCTTGAAATTAGTTCGTGAATCTTCACTTGTTTTACCAGTAGGTTCTCGTGTCATTATTTAGGTGTGTATCATTTTTGAAATACATAAAGCTATTTTTGTAATTTCTATGTAAACTTTTGACAGCGTAGATTAAGGGTAATTACAGCACTCTGTTGGTACTGGCTGTTTAAAAATACCTTCAGGACATGTTATGAAACCACGAGTCTGACGTGACATTCAGACTGGCAAGGAAGAACTCAAGGAACCAAATTACACACAATATTGAGGACCAGGCCAAGTTGTGCCCCCTTTCAAAACTGTTCAACGAAACGACAAACAAGGTGTGAGCTGAGCCGCCTTCTCCATCTCTGTTTTAACCACTCACCTTGGACCACAGCCAAGCAAATGCGGAGCGAACCAGAATGAGCCAGTATGACAGAGATCCTACTACTCGAACCCCTCTGACTGTTCCAGACACCCGAATAAACTCCTGAGCACATGCTTGCACTTCCAGCCTCACTGATTTAGTCTTTTACTTATTTCACTCCTAAAACGTGAATAAACAACAGGTAAATAACATTTGATTTTAATAGACAAATATTTATTAAAAAGCATTTAAAAAATATTTAATCTATTTAAAAGAGTAATATATTTGAAATATATTAACTATAATATGTGTTATCACTCAGCACTCATAAAGTTGCATGCAAAGTAACTCAGAAATTGATGTACATAATAATGTCTCATAAATTGATGTATATAATAAATCTTAAAATATCATAAATAAAACACTATATATATATATATATATATATATATATTATATATATATATATATATATATATATATATTATATATATATTATACACATAATGTATTCTTATATAACAAGAGATAACATAAAACGTCTAAATCCAACATAAAAAATATACAAAGTGACTACAACAAGTCAAGCCAAATACTGTATTTTTCAGCTGTTTAGTTTACATTCATCAGCTGAAAAAAAAATCATATATATTATTTAATTGTCATACTGCATAGATACTTTTTAGCAAACTATAAAAGTTTAATTTATGTTTCCAGCATCTCTGTTTGTAGTTAGTTATTCTCAGACCTTATTTGTTTATACGGTGGAGTTTTTAAAGGGATAGTTCACCTAAAACTAAAAATGTATTTATTCACCCTTTACTTGTCATAACCCTGATTCTGTTGAACAGAAAATAAATTATTTAGAAAAATATTGGAAACTTGTACCACTTCCAGCAGACACAATGTCATAAGATGTTAATATTAGATTAGATTTAGGTTGTGATGTCAGGTGACCAAAATTCAATGTCTAGCCAGGATCTAAGGACAACGTTAATTTAATGTCAAAAAACGACGTCAAATGACATTGATATTTGGTCGATTTTAGGTTGTGTTGGAAAAATCTGACATTGAGACAACATTTTAAACCAACATCATAATGACATCCAAATACTGATATTTACCCGTCAGGTAAGGCAACCAAAATCCAGTGTCACAGTGGTAACGTCCACAAAACGTCAAGCTGTAACATCATTAAACGTTAATATTTGGTTGTTTTTAGGCTGCGTTGGAAAGTGACCTAAATCCAACTTTTGTCTGACGTTGGATGCTGACGTCAGTCTAACATTGGGTTCTGACATCAGCCCAATTTTCATTTCCACCCAAAATGCATCATCCCCCGACATAGGGGTACAAAGTCAATTTGACATCATGTTGACGTCCTGTGCCTGCTGGGCTGACTTCCATATTTGTTTTTCCTATAGAAGTCAATGGTTATATGTTTCTAACACTTTTCATAATGTTTGTACTGAACATAGTGAGTAAATTTTGGATGAACTATGCCTTTAATATCTCCTGAACACATTATAAAAAAATAGCAGATTGTCCACAAAGCTCAGCACACAAATACAGTCACAGTTCTCAGAAGTGGCCTGCCTGGAAAACAAGAAAATGGGAACTTTTTTAACTGTTTACAATCTTCACCCATTTGTCTCAGTATTTCTTAAGGTTTGGAATGATGTCACACCTGCTTTCAATCAGGTTGGCGCACGACAAGGATGTTTTCCCAGAAAAGAATAGTAACTGAGCAGCACTTCAGGGTAAGGACACATTTAAAGTGGGGGTTTTTTTCGGGTTGTTTTGAACTAGCCGTTGTAATTCTAAACACATTCTAGTGAATAACACCACTGAGCTGTCAAAGTCAGATGTGGCTAACAAGCATTAAGACATAATAGTTGCGATTTGGAAATACATTGACATTCAGGAAAACAAGACTGCTCATCTTGTTTACTTAATATCCAGATCAAACTTGTTTTAAATGTGTTTTTCAAGCTTCTATTCTGGTAAGTGACTTTACCCCACACCCCCTGCTTACACCAGCAACAGCCTCTGCCAGGGCTAATAGCTCCGAAAATAGTGTCATCCACAGAAATCAGTGATGGTCAGATGTAGCGCCCTTAGCATAGCTTTGTTCTTGTCTCACCTTTAACCCAGTCATTTGTTTACCACTGTCATGTCACACTGGACCTGAAAACACCAAATTCCAACCATTTTTCTAAAGCAGTTTGAATGGACCTTTATTTTAAGTATTGTAATTTACAGTAGTGTAAATGTTCTATTTAAGGCGGCGCAGTGGTGCAGTGCTGTCACCTCACAGAAAGAAGGTTGCTGGTTTGAGCCTCGGCTGGGTCAGTTTTCTGTGTCCAGTTTGCATGTTCTTCCTGCGTTTGCATGGGTTTCCTCCAGGTGCTCCGGTTTCCCCCACAGTCCAAAGACATGTGGGACAGGGTGAATTGGGTAGGCTAAATTGTCCATAGTGTAGGAGTGTGAATGAGTCTGTGTGGATGTTTCCCAGAGATGGGAAGGGCATCCGCTGCATAAAACAAATGCTGGATAAGTTGGCGGTTCATTCTGCTGTGGCGACCCCAGATTAATAAAAGGACTACGCCGAAAAGAAAATGAATGAATGAATGAATGTTCTATTTAATTTAACCTCATCGGCGCTAATAGCCTAGTGGTTAAGTGCGTTGATTTATAGCACTGTGGTGCTCATAGCGACCTGAGTTCAGTTGCAAAACAGACAAGAACAAAAGCCAAAAAATACAATAAACAAGGTAATAATGGTGAGAATGTGGTAAAATCTGAAAACGTGGTAAAAATCAGGGGCCTTTACTTATTTTGGATTGCTTTTCAAAACACTGTCGGTTGGGTTTAGAGAAGGGGGAAGGTGGGGGGGTGGGGTCAGTTGGTCAGGTCATTCAGTCAGTCAGTCAGTCGACAGCGACCTCGTAAGAGAAATTTGATATCTCAAAAAGTGTACACAGCAGCCTCTAGTGAATTTGCGAAAACTGGTAAACAATCGTCGCTCCTGGCAAGTATTTGGCACTCTCTAGAAATAGAGCTGCGTTTTCAGAATAAGCCTGGGTTGTTTCATTCTCAGCTTGGGGTCTTTGCCGATCTTTCCCCTGTCTCTGCTCCCAGTGCTTTCCTGCCTGTAACCTCCACTGTCCAATCCCAATTAAATGTGAAAAACCCTTAAAAACAATTATATTTCATTGACATGAATAAATATAAGGCTATGAGGGACAGATTTATGTGTTCGGGTGGTTTTTAAGCGGCTTGCAGCAACAAAGCTTTTTGAAATCCATTAATTGCCTTAGTTTTTGTGTTTAAAAAATGTAAGGTGAGAAGTAGTGTTGTTAAAAAAATTATATATATATACAGTTGAAGTCAGAATTATTAGCCCCCCTTTGATTTTTTTACTTGTTTAAATATTTCCCAAATTATGTTTTACAGAGAAAGGAAATTTTCACAGTATGTCTGATAATATTTTTTCTTCTGGAGAAAGTCTTACTTGTTTTATTTCAGATAGAATAAAAGTAGTTTTAAATTTTTTAAACACCATTTTAATAACAAAATTATTTGCCTCTTTAAGCTATATTTTTTTCTATTGTCTGCAGAACAAGCCATTGTTATACAATAACTTGCATAATTACCTTAACCTGCTTAGTTAACCTAATTAACCTAGTTAAGCCTTTAATTTAAGATGTATAGAAATGTCTTGAAAAATATCTAGTAAAATATTATTTTCTATTATATTAATGATAAAATAAATCTGTTAGTAGAAATGAGTTTTTAAAATTATTATGTTACAAATGTGATGAAAAAATCTTCTCTCCGTTAAACAGAAATCGGGGAAAAAACTAAACAGGGTGGCTAATAATTCAGGGGGCTAATAATTCTGACTACAACTGTATACCATAAATAAAACATATATTTAAATTGTTGAAGCAACTTTAATATATGTACAATAATTAAGATCCAAAATAATTTGAGTAAAATGCAGTAAATTAGTAAAATGCAGAAGGCCTCAATTAGGTTTGTTAAGTGGACTGGAGTTTGTCATCATGTGGACATTATTGGAAGGTTTCGAAAAAGTCCCTTAAAAGCAAATAAATTTCCTCTAAAAAAAAAAGTTCTGAATGATTCATTCATAAATGACCTAATTTTACTACAATATTAGTATATTAAATATACTTTAGTGGCATAATTAGACTAAAATAAAAAAAAATGTGTTGTATATTTTAAAAGAAGGAAGAATCAAAAAATAAAGGCAAATAAATGTTAACCCAATATTTCGTTTTTTATTTTACTAGGGTGGGAGGTTGCAAGTTTTATTATTGCAGTGCTAAATTTGTTGCAGTTTTGGCACTATAGCTTCCCCCGGCTCTGGTTTATTCCAACATCTTTATTGCTGTTAGCTGATGCACAATGCAAATGCTCCAGCATCATTCGTCACTTTTTAATGTGGTTAGTCAGAGAGTACAGTGTGTTCAGGCGGTTGTACTTTTTAGCAGCAACAAAGCACAAGGAAGTTCATTCTGTGTGGTTTTGACATGCAACTGCCCTAATTCAATAAAATTATAGAATGAAACTATAATACTTTACTATAATTTCTAGCTAATCTAGCTATGTTTTCACATAGGTGACGTCAGGGGCTGCTGAAAGCATAACTTCTTTGTGTAAAGAAAAACTCTCCAGTGATTTGTTGTTGCATAATATTGCAGTGATACTGCATTGTAGTATGTGTTCACAGATGTTCAAACACACATATATTCACATTCTCCATTTAATAGTATGTGCAAGCACTCGGTTGCCATATACTGTATGATTCTCCAGTCTGTGCTACGCAAAAGTTATGACAACAAAAACTGACTTACCTTTGTATTTGACTTATTTAACATCAACAGAGCCACATACTGTAGCTAACTGTCAATGTTACCACTTCTGGTAGATGTTACCGCTTCTGGTTCAGACTTTTCAGTTATTTTAGGCTGTGTTGGTTCATGTGAGCCTTCGTAGAATTTCTACCTATTGAAGACATTTTACATGCATACAGTACATACTGTAGATGTCAATTAATGAGACCTGCAACAAAAAGGGACTCAAATGAAAGAAAAGGAGGCACAATTGCCCATGGACAATTAAAGTACATGTAACATGATGTAAGAAATTTATGTGAAACAGTGTAAGAGATTAGCGCTTTGGGTTTAAAAAAGACCATTACAAATGCATTATTTAATTATTAATAATTACACAGCTTCGATCATTATAAGTTTTTAGTTAGTTAGTTAGTTAGTTAGTTAGTCCCTGTCAGAAGTCTCGCAGCTGCATTTTTGACTAATTGCAATCAATTCAGGGCATTTTGACTAATATCCACATACAAAGCGTTGCAATAATCAAGTCTGTCCCAAAATAAAAGCATGGATCAACCTTCTCAAGGGTCAATTAAGAGAGAAATGGCTTCACTTTGCCACAAGTCATAATTTTTTATTTTATTTTTTAAAAGAACTACTCAACTACTGAATTTACTTGTTTGTTAAATTTCAGATCACAATCGAACCGAAACTCTAGGTTTCTAACAGGTTTTTGATAAGTTGATAGCTCACCAAAACCTAATAATTCCAGAGGGGCAGGATCCCCAAACCAGACCAGGTCAGTTTTTTCCTCAATGAAATAAAAAAATTACGACAGCCAGGTCTTAACCTCGATTAGTCATCTCAAGGGAGTCAAGGCCATTTTTATCATTATTTTTAAGAGGGACATAAAGTAGAAATTATCCTCTGCCTTAAACTCAAAAGGGCATGTCTAAAACTGAATTTGATGTATTTCCATCATATTATAAAAGGTAAATATTACAGTAACAAAGTTGAGATAATTAATCTACTATTACAGTATTGGCGATACAACATTTTGTACAAATGAATTAGAGAAGAGTAATGATACATCTCAATGTTTTGCAGCATTTCCTGCCAGAGGAAGTGACATCACTTGCATACTATTTCCATCAGTGCTTTGCAGACTGTTATGACCTTTTATAACCAATATAAGAGTTGGCCAAAACATAAGGACAGACACAAAATGTACATTTTTAATACTGAAATTACAAATTACAGAAAATAGATGTTTCATGCAAATATTTAACATATAAATTTTAATTAATTAAGAGTTTATTATTTAATGATAATTAAATCTGAATTTAAATGATTCAAAAGACAAAAATAAGTATAGTTTAAGTTATTTCCTGGGTTTCATTCAAATAGCCTCATCTTGATGCCTTAATCACTTCAGATGGTCCATCAGTTGTATCCTTCAAAATCTTTAATTCAAAAGAGCTCTACAAAGTAATAAGATTTGAGCACCTTGGTTTGGAATGACACCCCAATTTGGTGGCCATGATTTTTTTCTTTTTAACTTCTGAATAGCCCTTTGGGGGGTGATATATATATCCTGTTTGGAACCCACTGCTAAGTTAGTTTTTCTCAGTGGCTTTGGTTTGGTACATTTCTCAGATCAGAATTGTTCTCAAAACTACCTGTTCATCGTGTCACTTGTGCACACCAAATAAGCAGTTTCTCATTCCTTTGAACAAGTTGCAAAGGATTTTGAAGATCCATGCAAATGATTATGTGGAATTCTCTTATGTTTCCTACATTAACATTTGCTTGTCATGTTGATCAAAATTGATTATTTTGGTCTCTGTTGAATAGTCTCACCCACCACAACATTTAATCTTTTGTTCAAGTCTTTACATGCAAAATGGCTGAACAAGTTGTCATAATATTTTGTAATAATGGAATTTTCCATACATTTCCATTAGACTGTTTTTCTAAATCTGTCTAGAATTGATAAATTTCTCCCAGGTGAATTTTGACTTTTTCTAATGAAGGTCTAAAAGGAGATTGTCCAATGTTCACATTTCTACCTTTGTTTGTTTTTTTCATTGTGATATGCATTGCTGTTCTTTCTTTTCTGTATCACAATTACATGATCTGGCAACAAATTACAGTACAAAGATCAAAAAGCCATATTTACATAAGAACACCCCTCCAGAGTACACTGTTGTATTGACAACATAAGTATTTTACTGTCTTATCCGCACACAATGACACAAGAAGATTTCATATTGACGGCACCGACATGTTCATTGACATGGAAATTTAGATTTGAGAGATGAACTAAGGATTTTGAGCAAGAGATTTTGCTAATAGTACACAATGTTTTGAGAACTGTTTTGCAATTTCAATTCTGATCTCAAAATTTACCAAAGTGACTCAGAAAAACTAATATTTTCCTGACAAAATGTCCCTGAACATTATTTTCGGACATAACTTAATCATTTGTGGTATTATTCAAAACTTGTGTCATTAACGTTTTAAAAAATATCAAAAGGCTTATCTCAGAGATGCTAAATGTACAAGCAAATTCAACTAACATCACAATATGCATTAATTTTTCATTTTAAATGAATAACACAATTTGTAATTAATTGTTGTTATTGGTGACAGGTTTATAGATAGATAGATAGATAGATAGATAGATAGATAGATAGATAGATAGATAGATAGATAGATAGATAGATAGATAGATAGATAGATAGATAGATAGATAGATAGATAGATAGATAGATAGATAGATAGATAGATAGATAGATAGATAGATAGACACTTTGAACATTAGGCAGTAGCAAAGCAATATTATCCCTTTCCACTTTTAGAAATATGACAGGAAAAGGTTTATCGAAGCCCTATATGCCTTTCTGGAGATCGCGAATTATGTAGCCAGAAGTACGTATGGCTGCATTTCGTCTTTAAAACGAACGCCATGGGGCAGCATTTTTCCCTTTCATGCTTACCAGCTAACCACTTGGACAGCTTGCCCACTCATCAGTTTGTCCAGTTAGCTCGCCATGTATGTCGGTGGACTTGAGATGCAGAGAGGAGCTGACCACAATGATGGAGTTCGAGTCTGGCGAAGAACAGTTCCAGAAAGCAGGTAAGGCAACAACAGAATCCAAAAAATAAAATAAACAAGTAAGCAACAGGGTGGGAATGTGGTAAAATCTGAAAATGTGGATTAAAAGCTGGCGTGGGCTTTTCTTTTTCTGGATTGCTTTTGAAAACACTGTCGATTGGGATTAGGGAAGTGGGTGGGCGGTGGTCAATCTGTGCTTTTGAAAACACTATTGGTTGGGTTTAGGGTTTATTGGTGGGTCAGTCGATCGATCAGTCAGTCAGTCAATCAGTCAGTGGAGAAAACATATACTGCAAAAAAACATAGGACATATTTGCCACACTCCAAAAATGTATACAGAAGTTTTCAGAATGAGCCTGTGTTAAAAAGGTTAGTGCATTTGTAGTATTTGCATTTTTTTACAATAGCTGGATGTGTGATGTTAAAAATGTATTTAAACTTTAGTTAGAAGCTTTTAGAAGAATCAACCAGACAAAATCAGCGCTATAGGGTAAGAAAAACAAGTTTTTAATTAATAAAGCTAACTTTGTTATCCAGGGGGAACACTTGACTTTCAGCAAGAATGTCCTTGAAAATTCGAAGCCACATCTATTTTTTTAACAGATGTCCATAAACAATGACTTCTTTATGCATTCCTGAGTGGAACGGATGTGGGGCACCAAATCAATGTTCCACCGCAGGGCACCAGTTTATATCTTTTCCTAGTAATCCGATTTGATCTTAGAGGAGTGACCCAGCCATCCAGAAATTAAGATGATAACATCTTATTGTGATATGGTCTGAATAAACAAGGACATGCAATTTAATACCCTAAAAATATTGTTTTACCCATATTTTGGTCATGCAAAACAAGCTTCATTCTTTCTCACCCTCCCCAGAGAGACTTATACATTGTGTGCAAACAATCCAGTGTAGTTCAGTTCTCTGTTTCCTCCTCTATAACAGTTTCAGGGGACTTGACCAATCATTTACAAACAGGAAAGGCAGACTGATAGTGAGCACTTCCCCCGCACTCATGCATTTCTTTTTGTTTCTCCACAGTACTCAAAAAATGATTGCAGATATTTTGTTCCAGGACTAGCTGCATTGCCCTCAACAATTATATACTTTTCACTGCGTCAGGGAAACAACATAATGCATTTATCCAACCTAAAGTGTTAAAAGTAAAGAGCATTGCAAAACAAAATTGCAAAAATGATTGTTTCCAAACAACTTTCCCCAACTCTCCTTAATGAGTTTGCCAAAAAAAAAAAAAATACACGGTGAGAATGTGGTATAAATCTGAAAATGTGGTAAAAATCAGCTGAGGGATTTTCTTTTTTTGGATTGCATTATAAAACTATTGGTTTGGTTTAGAAAAGTGGGTGGGCAGGTCTCGGTTCTTTTTGAAAACATTATTGGTTGGGTTTAGGGAGAGAGGACGGTGATTCAGTCATTCAGTCAGAAATCAGTCAGTCGACAGTGGCCTCTGGTGTATTTACGCGAGAGAAAAGCAGGCACGAATGGCACTTACGAAAGAAATTTTAGATCTGAAAGAACTTACACAGTGGCCTCTGCTGGATTCACGAAAAACAAAAGCTGCAAAAAAAACAAAAAAATATATACTTTCTGAGATGTATTTGGCACTCTCCAGAAATTATATAGTGATACGTTTTCAGAATGAGCCTGGTTTGGTTTTCTCAGCAAATAAAAATTTGAAAAATGAAACATTTCTATTGTAATTAATGTGGTTTCTTGTTAAAAGTCTGTGAAATACGATTTTGCTAAAGTTTACTTTAGAAACAACACCGAAAATATTTTAAAGGGATAGTTCACCTAAAAATTGAAATTCTTTCATCCTCACTGAAAATATTTAAATGCGTCCCAGAATGCAATCTGCTGTAACAAACAAATCAGGCCCGTAACCACTCTATTAAAAGGGGTTGTTCTTTTTTCTCAAAAAGTCGACCTTTTTGCAGATATTTGAGATTCAAATACTGCATTTTAGTGCATACCTGCCAACATTTGTCTCTGAAAATCCAGGAGATCTGGGGGGGGATGTGTATACCAAAACACCGAAAAGTGGGCCGATGTGTGAGGGGCGGGGGGGAGGGGGTTGTGTTGGTTGTGGGAGTGGAGCTGAGAGACCTGAAAGGGGTGCCCCTGGACCTACGCACCGGGTAACAGCCGCTGCCATCTGAATATTAAGCTGAGGACCGGGGGAAGGGGTGGAATTCCAGGAGTTTTCGGAATTCGGGAGATGAGTCTAAAATACGGGATACGGGAGACTCCCGGGTAAAACGGGAGTGTTGGCAGGTATGTTTTAGTAACATTTTAAGCATTAATTTGTGCAGGATTAGCGTGTCAGAGGGTTAACAAAAATGTGTTTATTTACAAATGTGCTTTTAAACTGTAAGTTATTACAGTTTCATATATAATGTAATAGCCTAAGATTAGAATTTTATGAATATTAAATAAAATACTTATTTTTAAATGCTAATTTATTGTCATCCATCATAAAAAAAACTAACAAACAAAAAATTGGGAATCTGTTTTAAAATAAACACTGTAGCCTATAGGCGAATAACAAACTGGTCAGCTCATTTCCTCAGTCAGAATTTTTGTCTATTTAAATAATAAAGCCTTCTTTTATGGGTTATTTTATTGGTTATTCTTCTTAAAGCCTTCTTCTATTGCCAATTTTCACAATTTATTATGGCATATTGTCAAAAATGGAACAAATGAGCTCAAATAGGGGCCAAATTCTGAACTTTGTCATGGTTTTCCCGGCTATGGGCCTGCAAATACATCTAAATTCTAAAAAGTTTAATGCAATGGCTTTTATATTTTAAATAATTGTGTTCAAAGTAAGTCTAATATCTGTCAAAAAAACACATGCTGTGAAAACATTTAGAAGATATGCACCTTTAATATTAAATGGATCAAAAGTACAAAATTTAAAATTTTAAAGTAATCCTGTAAATCAATTATGCTTGATGTTCCTTCATAACAATGCATTTTGCATTTGCACAAAGCAGTCAGTGGAAAAATAATGTCAATTTTGTTTTGGAAAAAAGAAAAAAAAACATTCTCATAACTCATGTTCCACTGAGACAATGTGTTGTACCTGTCAGCAGATGCAGCCCGTCGACCGCATGCTTGCTTTTTAAATGTTTGTGGTTTTGTTTAAAGGGCGACGTGATGTCATCACTGTTGAATTTGACTTTTGTTTGCAAGAGAAGGGAAAAGTAATGCTCTTGCTCGATTGGCTAAACATTGTTTTGTTCACTCAGATACATGCCCGGAGACAGGAGAGCCAATTGGAGAAGAGTGAGGGAGGGGCTTCTGCACCATATGTTAAACTGGGCTGGTTTCCTGAACAACCACCACAGAGCTACTCCGGATGTCTCATGTCTCACACACATACACACACATAGCTCTCTGTTGTGCACTAGGCCAGCTGTGCCCTTTCTTGCCCTCTTGGCTTCTCCTCTTGTTTTGCGTTAAAGGTGACCCATAATTCCCATGGGTTCTGCCTCACTTGGGTTATTCCTCTGCAAGTACACGCTCACACACAGCAGAATGACCTCCGAGTCTCTGCTGCTGTTAGTCAGCCAAATGTTAAGTCGCAGCACACCAGTGCACAAACAAACAACAGCATGACTGAAACACTTTTGGTAGCAACAACTCAAACAAAGTCAATCTTTGACCTTTGTCCCCATATACTAGATATAATTATTATGCATTATAGATAACATATTTGAACATATATGTACATATTTGTCAATCGAATTGTTGAAAAACTAATTAAGCAGTCATTTTCCCAATGTTTTAAAACGCATGCGTAGTACGTACAGTGCTCAGCATAAATGAGTTTTGAAAATAATAGTAAGAAAATGTATAGAATAAAAAAAAACTAAACAAATATATTATTAGATTAGATTAGATTAGATTAGATTAGATTAGATTAGATTAAACTTTATTGTCATTACACACGTATAAGGCAACGAAATGCAGTTTAGGTCTAATCAGAAGTGCAATAGCAGCAAGTATAGGATATATAAGTTATAAAGTGCAATTATACACAGTAAAACCCAAAACATTAAGGTAACTCGAACCATTTGAGGAAACCGATTGCAACAAACCATTTAAGTTAAAAACTAATCCTAATGAGTTCTCCATTTGAGTAAATGAAGCAATTTGAGCACAGTAAAACCTAATAAACGAATAGAACTCAAACCAACTGTAAAACCCAAACCGTTTGAGGAAAAGAACTAATCTATATGAGTACTGTGAACTTACTCCATTTAAGTTGAAGTAATAAGGTATTTAATTAACTCATTACCTTCAACACAGAGTTCAAAACTCTAAAAGAATTAACTTTCAGTAAATTTTGAGTTATCTACACTCATTTCAATTGGTAAAGTTGACTGTTCAGTTTGACAGTGTAGAAAAAGTATGGGTAATATTTACGGATGGATGTACTATGAACATTATATACAGGTTGTATTAACTGTGAACAGATTTACTATAGATGAATATACTGTTAGTACAAGTTGCTATTAATAATCTGAAGTATGCAGATAGATATGAACATAAATACAAATGTGCAGTGGATATGCAATTCAAGATAAATTAATGCAACGTAGTGCAACGAATATATGAAATTTTAATTGAGCAAATATTAAATAGTGTAGTGTTGATGGGTAGTGTAAGTTTTAAGTAGGCCCACGTGGAATTTTGGGCCTATCATTAAATCTATTTATTTACTTGTTTACATGTGTGTAAATTTATATTTATTCAGTTATTAAATTAATTTCAGTAATATTATTGACTATACATTTATTTAGAAGTTAGTTATTTACTGTATTTATTTAGAGTTATTTAATATTTAGAGTTAGTTATTTATTTAGAGTTATTTACAATACAGTTTGTACAGTAATATTTTCTATCTTGCTTTGTTTACAAAATAAGTGGATCTAGATGGATTTGCATTGTAAAAATTAAATGAAAGTTAAAAAGCTATTATTTTTTATTTCAGATATTAAGTTTTTAGTTACAATACTCTCAAAATAATTCACTATACATTTGCAGATTTTTCACAAAATTCTCCACAGAAATAGCAAAAAATGTCCGCAGATTCTGTCTGGCCCTAATTATGAGGAGAGTGTGGGGGTGTGTGAGGGGGCAAAAGAGTCAGTGTCAGAGTTCAAAAGGGAGACAGCTAACTAATAGACAACTAATAAATAGTTATGTCTGTTAATTGGTCACCTAACATCTTTAGAAATAGAAAGATAATACATTTCATTTCTGCAAAAAATTATAAACTATAATACAAAATTTTTTATAATACATGTTTCTTTTGATTTTCCTCTTTTTACATTTTTATTTAATATTTTCCCCAAAAAAAAAATTTGGGTGTACTTTAAACTCTATTGTAAGATATTTTGGTTCAGATTTACTTTACTGACTAATCTAATGTATGTACACCAATATAATATCACATAGTTTTCTATAGAAAATATCAATTGGGGTACTCATGTATGCTGAGCACTTTACATAAATGAGAAACAGTTAAATTTAGAATTATTAGCCCCCCTTTGAATTTTTTTTTTTTTTTTTTTAACATTTCCTAAATTATGTTAAACAGAGCAGGGAAATTTTCACAGTATGTCTGATAATATTTTTTCTTCTAGAGAAAGTCTTTTTGTTTTATTTTGTCTCGAATAAAAGCAGATTCTAATTTTTTTTAAACCATTTTAAGCTCAAAATTATTAGTCCCTTTACACAATTTTGTTTACTTTGATAGTCTACAGAACAAACCATCATTATACAATAATTGCCTAATTACCCTAACCTGCCTAGATAACCTAATTAACCTAGTTAAGCCTTAAATGTCACTTTAAACTGTATAGAAGTGTCTTGAAAAATATGTAGTCAAATATTATTTACTGTCTGTTAGGGAAGCAGACGGACAAGTTAGGTGAGTATATAATGAAAGATGTTTATTACAGCAGAGGAGCATACGAGGATAACAAAGGGGATGTGATTGTAGTATTGTTGAGATGGTATTCCTTCTTCGGAGCAGGATGGATGACAGACACTGAGGGAGACCGAATGCACCACCAGAGGGCTTGTGGGGAAGACAGACTGAAGACACTCAATACGGACAGGACACCGGGAACACTGGACAGACTGGAACAAAACAGAGATCAGGTAAGTTCAAGATATGAGATCAATGCGCTAGTGACTACCAGGAGGTACTCGCTAGGAGTCCGCTTCGTTGGAACGAGACCGGACACTGACTGAAGTGAGGTGTGTGCTTATATAGTGAATGGAAGTGATTGGGTGCAGCTGTGCGTGGTTAATACTCAGGTGAAGGTGATCGTTGCGTGATGCTGGTGGAAGAGCCTGGCCAATCCGTGACATTACCCCCCTCCCCAGGGCCCGCTCCTGAGGGCCTAGACCGCCGACGCCGTGGTGGTCTACCTCGTCCACGAGGTGCTGGGAACTCGGGGTGATTGGAGTGGAACTCCTCCATGAGTGCGGGATCTAATATATCGGATCTGGGGACCCAAGACCTCTCTTCTGGACCATATCCTTCCCATCTACGAGGTATTCCAGCTGACCACCAACGTCGGGACCGTAGAATGTCCGTGACCTTGTATATGGACCCTTCTTCTGAAATCAGTGGGAGCGGGGGTTCCTCTTCATGGCCAGGCTCTGTGGAGGGAATCAGAGGGTCGTGAAAGGGTTTGAGGAGTGACACGTGGAATGTGGGGTGAATTCTGTATTGTGGTGGTAGCTGTAACTTATAGGTGACTGGGTTGACCTGTTCCAGGATGGTGAAGGGACCAACAAATCTGGGACTAAGTTTTCGGGAGGGCAGTCGCAAGCGGATGTCTCTGGTGGAGAGCCAAACTTTCTGCCCTGGAGCATAGGCAGGTCCAGGAATCCTCTTCTTGTCTGACACCTCCTTGGCTCGGCGAACTGCCCTCTGGAGATGGTGATGAGCATCGTCCCAGACCCTCTCGCTCTCCCGGAACCAGTAATCCACTGCGGGGACGTCAGAAGGTTCGCCATCCCAGGGAAAGAGTGGAGGTTGGAAGCCCAGAATACACTGGAATGGCGTAAGTCCGGTGGTAGGTTGCCGCAGGGAATTCTGGGCGTATTCCGCCCAGCCCAGAACTGGCTCCAGGAGTTCTGATGACCGTGACAGAAGGTCCTGAGGAACCGCCCCACTTCTTGAATTTTCCTCTCAGTCTGGCCGTTGGTCTGTGGGTGATAGCCAGACGAGAGGCTGACGGTCACACCTAGGAGTCTAAAAAAGGCTTTCCATAGTCTGGAGATGAATTGGGGTCCTCGGTCCGAGACTATGTCTTCAGGTAGCCCAAAACATCGAAAGACATGGTTAAATAGGTTCTCAGCGGTTTCTAGGGCTGTGGGTAGACCCTTCAGAGGAATCAGACGACAGAATTTGGAAAATCGATCTACAATGACTAATATGCAAGTATTACCTTCAGACGATGGGAGGTCTGTCATGAAGTCAATTCCTAGGTGTGACCAGGGCGGTTTGGGATGGGCAAGGGATGGAGTTTTCCTGCAGGTAGATGACGAGGACTCTTTGACATGGCACATTCTCTACAGCCTTGGATGTATCTCCTCACATCCCTCGCCATGTTCGGCCACCAGAAGCGTTGGGATAGCAGCGAGAGGGTGTTGTTGGCCCCGGGATGCCCTGTGCCCAGAGAGGTATGACTGGAGTGAATGAGATCTACCCGTTGATTTTCAGGGATGAAGCGTCGATTGGGGGGACAGCCCGGCGGAGTTCTGGACTCTGGGGTGGCGACAACTGTTGGAGCAGACCAGGTGATGGGACAGACAGTGATCTGATCTGGGAGGATGTTGGCCGGGGTCTCACTTGTTTCCTGTTGGTCATGGATTCTGGAGAGTGCATCCGCCCGGATGTTTTTGGATCCTGGTCGATATGAGATGGAGAATTGAAATCTGGAGAAGAATAAGGACCACCGGGCTTGACGAGGACAGAGTCTTTTCGCCTCTTTCAGGTATTGTAAGTTTTTATGGTCAGTAATCACCTGGAATGGGTGTTTAGCTCCCTCCAACCAGTGTCGCCACTCCTCCAGGGCAAGCTTGATGGCTAGAAGTTCACGGTTCCCGATGTCATAGTTCTTTTCCGCCGGGCTGAGCTTACGGGAGAAGTAGGCGCATGGATGGAGTAGTGAGGGATTCCCATGAGCTGGGACAAGATGGCTCCCACTCCGGTGGTCGATGCATCCACTTCGACCACGAAAGGTAAGTCGGGATTGGGGTGAGTCAGGAGTGGAGCCTGCGTGAAGGACTTCTTGAGGCTTTGGAAGGCTGCGGCCGCTTCGGGTGGCCAGGATAGCGTTTTGGGTTGATTCTTTAGGAGGTTGGTGAGCGGAGCGGTGATAAGACTGTAGTTGTGGATAAAACGTCGATAGAAATTGGCAAACCCTAGGAATCGTTGGAGTTCTTTAATGGTTTTCGGTTCAGGCCAGAGATGACGGAAGTGACCTTCCCCTCGTCCATGCGAACCCCTTGTCGATCAATGATGTATCCGAGGAACTGAACAGATGGTAAATGAAATGAACACTTCTCAGCCTTGAGATACAATTTGTGTTTCCTTAAGGTTTGTAGGACCTCCGCAACGTGGTGGCGATGTTCGGCCTCACTCCGGGAGTAAATCAGGATATCATCAATGTAGACGATGACATGGAGGAACTCCCGGAGGACTTCGTGGATGAAGTTCTGGAATACGGAGGGGGCGTTGACCAGACCATAGGGCATGACCAGGTATTCGTAGTGCCCAGTAGGGGTCACAAACGCCGTCTTCCATTCGTCCCCCTCGCGTATTCGTACCAGGTTGTATGCGCTGCGGAGGTCCAACTTAGTGAATATTCGGGCAGATCGGAGTTGTTCCAGGGCCGCAGGGACGAGAGGAAGTGGATACCTGAACTTGATGGTGCCTTGGTTCAGAACTCGGTAATCTATACATGGCCGCAGCCCTCCATCCTTCTTGGCCACGAAGAAGAAGCTTGAGGCAGCGGGTGACGTGGACTGGCGAATATACCCCTGACTCAGAGCCTCCTGAATGTACTCCTCCATGGCCTTAGTTTCTGGAAGGGACAACGGGTAGATCCTACCTCTGGGCATAGGAGCATCAGGAAGCAGGTCAATGGCGCAGTCCCATGGCCGATGTGGAGGTAGCTGGGAAGCTCTCTTGGGGCAAAATACGTCCTCGTATGAGGAGTAGATCTTCGGGATCTGAATGGATTGTTTCTCAACTGGACTTTCGACGGACGTGACGTAGACATTTATGGGTCTCTGGATCTGCAAGGGTAGGTCAGGAAAACAGCTGGAGACGCATTCTTTACCCCATCTTTTGATTTCTCCAGTGCCCCAAGAGAGGATGGGATCATGCTTCACCAGCCACGGGCGCCCTAGTGATGTCCATTGATGCTCCCTCCAGAACCAGAAATTGAATTTCTTCTTTATGAAGTAACCCTACTCTGAGGGTTACGGGTTCACATTTACGATGGATACGTGCCTGGGAATGGATATCGGTGGTTATAGGTTGAATCTGGTAGACGTGCGTCGAGGCTTCGGTGTGGAGCTGGAGGCGGCGACAGAGGGCGTGCGAGATGAAATTTCCGGCTGACCCGGAGTCGATGAGGGCCGTGACTGAAATAGAGACAGAATGGGCAGTTAACTGAACATTGGTGGTGAGAGGGTGCATTTTCTCAACTGGAGAACTGAATACACTCACCAATGAACGTACTGGACGAATGGGACAGTCCAGCCTGACATGTCCTTCGGCACCACAGTACATACACAGACCCCGGGTCAGCCTCCTCTGTCGCTCAGTAATCGTAAGTCTACCAGATTCGATGATCATAGGTTCTGATTCTGGAGGGACGACTGGCTCTGGCGGACGAAGGAGTGCTTGTGAGATGGATGGGAGATCATGCTGGTAGACCTTCAGACGATCAGAACATCGAAGAGACTGTTGGATGAATTTTTCCAACCCCATGGTATCGTCGAGAGCTGCCAGCTGTAACCTCAGGTTGGGCTCCAAGCCGAGCCGGTAGGTGGTTAGGAGAGATCGCTCATTCCATCCACTAGCAGCAGCCAGAGTACGAAATCGGAGCGCATAGTCCTGGGTGGACATGGCTCCCTGCTTAAGATGATATAATTGCTCTCCGGCTGCTACTTCTCCATCTGCACGACCAAAGACATCCTTGAAATATGTGGTAAAGCTTTGAATGGAATTGGTTACCGGCCCAGCTTGCTGCCAGATGGTCTCAGCCCACCGGAGAGCCGACCCAAAGAGAAGGGAGATGATGAATGCAATTTTGGACCGATCTGTGGGGTATAATTCTGGTTGCATTGTGAATATCAGGGAACATTGTAATAGAAAGCCATTGCACTCCTCCGCCCCGCCAGAGTAGGGCGCTGGTCGAGCCATGGGACTGGATGAGTGGGTGGACGGTGAAGAAGTGCTCGGTGCTGGTGGTGCTTCGGGAAGTGGAGTAGCTGGCATTAACACTCTCTTCAGGGAGTCCACCAACTCCTGAATGGGATCGGGAGTGCTCATGCTGTAAACTGTTTGGTCCGGTCTTCTGTTAGGGAAGCAGACGGACAAGTTAGGTGAGTATATAATGAAAGATGTTTATTACAGCAGAGGAGCATACGAGGATAACAAAGGGGATGTGATTGTAGTATTGTTGAGATGGTATTCCTTCTTCGGAGCAGGATGGATGACAGACACTGAGGGAGACCGAATGCACACACCAGAGGGCTTGTGGGGAAGACAGACTGAAGACACTCAATACGGACAGGACACCGGGAACACTGGACAGACTGGAACAAAACAGAGATCAGGTAAGTTCAAGATATGAGATCAATGCGCTAGTGACTACCAGGAGGTACTCGCTAGGAGTCCGCTTCGTTGGAACGAGACCGGACACTGACTGAAGTGAGGTGTGTGCTTATATAGTGAATGGAAGTGATTGGGTGCAGCTGTGCGTGGTTAATACTCAGGTGAAGGTGATCGTTGCGTGATGCTGGTGGAAGAGCCTGGCCAATCCGTGACACTGTCATCATGGCAAAGATTAAATAAATCAGTTATTAGAAATAAGATATTAAAAGTATCGTGTTCAGAAATGTGTTGAAAAAGTTTTATCTCCGTTAAACAGAAATTGGGAATAAATAAACAGTGGGGTTAATAATTCAGGGGGCTAATCATTCTGACTTCAACTGTATATTTATATATCTGAAATCCAAAACTTTTTTATAGTACATGTAATTTACATATATTGCCAGATATCAGACTTCAATGTGCGTCTTCTGTAAGATTTGACCTTCTGTTCACCATATGCAGATGTTTGTGAAGTATGGCACAAAGGGGCTTTTGTACCACTCGGATTCTTGGCTTCCTTTTGTTTGGCACTGGGTGCTTTTATTTTTTGTGAACTGGCACGAGTGACCTCTCTCCACCTGCTTCTCATTCTAAACCAGCCTGTCAGGTTGGTCTGGTTATTAAGCCACACAATTCAGCGTCACTGCCAAACTCTGTGATGAGTACAAAGATAAGGGCTATGCGAGACGCATTACTTGTTGTTGTCTATTCTCTCCCATGCAGATGGCCTAAAGAAAGCTTAGTGAATGCAGAATCTGCTCAGCTGTAGTGCACCACTACTAAAGAAACAGCCAGTTCAAGAATGAAGAATAACAGTTCTGTTATCAGTATTTGCTCAAACATTATGGCTTAATCCCATTAGGTAAATAAATGTGTGTGTGTGTGTGTGTGTGTGCATATATATTATTATGTGTGTGTGTGTGTGTGTGTGTGTGTGTGTGTGCGTGTGTGTGTGTGTGTGTGTGTGGTGGTGTGTGTGTGTGTGTGTGTGTGGTGTGTGTGGTGTAACTTTTGTATTTTCGGTCCATACAATGACTCAGAGCCCAGTAAATCTTAATGGTATGGATGAAAACATGTTTTTCAAAATATCTAACAAAAGAAGTAGGTCACATGCCTTTAATGACATGAAGGGAACATACTGTATGGCTGTTTAAAAAAACAGCAAATGCTGGTTAGGTAAGTTTTGAATCATAGTTTGAACTGGTTCTTAGCTGCTCTTTAGGTAGTTCAACCCAATCTTGTGCTGATCTTTAGCAGGACCTAGTTGCTTAGGACGAGTTTAGTACCGGCACATGAAGCTTTAACTGAGAAGCTGCAGACCGGGTGCACATGCAAGCTGAGCTGCATGCAATGCATTTAATGCGCACACCTAACCCCGGCCCTAACCCTAACGCTACCCTTCACAGTGACGTCACTAGCTCCATTAAGTGCACTGTGTGTGAGATTGCATGTCTAAGACTGTGTGTCTCAGCAGGGGCAGACTTAGTGATTTGGGGACCCTAATCAATTCCAGGTATGGGGCCCTAGCATTGAAACTCAAAACATTTTCTTTTTCTATAGATTTATTTTTCTCTCTGTAGATTATTATTATTATTGTAAATTAATTGCATATTAAAAAGTATTTAAATAAATATATAAAAAACATAAAGTATATCAGGGCTATTCAATTGGTGATCTGCGGGCCGAACCCGGCCCCTGAGGCAATTTGTTCTGGCAATTTGTGATCTCATGCTTTATTAATATTTGTGCTGTATTTGGTTACTGAGCAGCAATAAACAACACTTTAAAATATAAGCAGTTTTCTTGTGATTTTCTAAACTAGTAGTGTTTTGAATTTAATAAATGCATAATAATGGTGATAACCCTGAAACCATGATTATTCTTCAGACTATAATCGTACAACTAAAATCTACAATTATTGCATCCCTAACTGTTAAGCAGTTTAAAACATAACATACAAATGTGTTTGAATGTAGAAGAAGCCTACTTGAGCAATACACTGATTTTGTTGTGCTTTAAAATACAACACTTGAATATGTTTGTAAAAAAGCCACATTGTACAGTGCACTAATATTATGTAGTTTCACAATACAACATATTAATGTTTTAATGTAGAAAAAGCCAATGTGGGTGTCTTAAGGAACAAAAATACAGGTGCACACGTGTTGCAAATTCTCACAACACAAACAACTTAAGAAACTTGGTCACAACACTCACAATACTTGCAAATATCCATGTAACACAATGGAAATGTTTCAAGGGAACCCAAAAACATGATGGACCCTGCTGAGATATGGATGTGTTATTATGTCGTGACTGTTGCTCAGTGAAGTGATTGGTGGTCTTTGAAAGGTGAGTTGTTTTTCATTCATTTTAATATCCTGATTACGACATAATAACACATCCATATCTCAACAGGGTCCTTCATGTTTTTGGGTGTCCTTGAAACATTTCCGTTGTGTTACGTGGATATTTGCAAGTGTTGTGACCATTTTGCAGCGCGTTTCTTCAGTTGTTTCTGTTGTGACCAATTTGCAACACGTCAAATTGATGAAGATCGTTTCTTTATTTGCTGATGTTTTTTGTAATTGCATGTGCTTTTTTAAATTGCAGCATGTTAAGCTCTCTCGGCCACCGTATTTAAAAACTCAGGAGCTTGACACTTTTGGAGAAACTAGGACTGAAGGGATTACACTGGTGCCTTGACCCAGTAGAGATAGAGGTTAATAGGGATTTTGCATCCTCCCCAGGGGTTAGAAGGAAGTAACAGTAATGTAATAATCCCTAATAAACTAAACGCACAAAATTGCAAACCCCCTGCTAACTGGTCAGATCAATTAAGAATAAGCATATAAAGTAAGCCCAAAAAGTACAGTTTTTTTATTTATGTGCATTTAAACTTCACTCTGTGAATCTTAAGTCCTGATTGTCGCTTGCGCTTATCACAGTAATTTAACACCTTGTGACTAAACAAATAGTGCCAACACACTAGAACAGAAACACAAAAAATCTAAAGTCGCTGAAAAACCGAAATAACAATCATTTTCAGAATTAATATGCACTCATTATGTTGTAGAAAATCTGATCTGTTTAGAGAAAAACGTGTGGATAGCGCTTTTATAGACAAACAGATTTTTGCAAATTAGGCATGTTTAACTACATACATGTTTTTTTATAAAGTAGTTTGTCTTCATACTTTTTACTTCGTTTAGGTTATATTTGTGTGGTTTTGGGTTCAGTGTCTATTCAAACTTTTATTTAACATTTGTTTTTAGGAGGTTTGCACAAGAGCTAATTGTAATCTGTTCAAACACTAACCTTCGGTTGACCGTTTGACACTAGATGTCTTACAGTTTTTTTACAATGGCCATGACAGTCAATACATTTAACAAGTTTTCTAAACTCTTAACACACCAACACACCTAAAACACACAACTGACGGTTAATTTCATGCACAAAATCACACATTGTAAACTAAACCTCTAAACTACTTTTCAAAATACAGTAATAAACTCACAAAAAACACCATGTCTAACAAAACACTGCAAATATGTTTCAAAATGAAATAATTGTTCAAAACGCTAACACATGTTCTCTTCCTACAGGAACATTTAGTCAATCATAACACACGGACAATAAAACACTATCATCAGCTGACATTACAGAAACTGCATTATTTTATGTGTCAGGTCTGCCCTTATATTTGAAGCCTCTCTACAGTTTTGTTTTGTTGGGTTTAGTTGTTGGGTCTTATGCTGCAGAAATTCAATACAAAAATTAAGAAAAAACATAGCTTTATAAACTACAGTTTATGTAAAAAAGAATAAAATACAGACACAGAATTGCTGCAGTCCAGACTTTATTTGCAAAAGGAGATCACTGCAAGAAATACAAACAGAAAAAGCACCGCAATTATGATAAAAAAAAAACTAAGACAAAGTAATCTTCTATTCTGCCCAATCTTCTGCATTTGCCCGGCTTCTTCTTCTCTGGCCCAGAACGGTAACTGTGACCCTTTGGCCTATTATGTTTCACCACCAACGCGCACTTTTAAATGTAAATGCTGTACTATACTGTGTGTCTACTGTATTGAACTCCAGTTTTATAGAGTAGTTTACTGCAAAACAAACGGTGTATAGTACAGTAATGACTGTATTGCATGACCTTACCTGGACGTATTGGTGCCTCAAGAATCCTCTTTTAGAGCATATGATCACGTGATTGGAAAAACCACAACACATGAGTGTGTTTTCTAGCTGGGAATATATACATATATAAATATAACTGCTATAAACTGTTTCTTATTGTCAATGGAATAAAATACAGGGAGCATATTTGTGTTTCAATTCACAATATGAACAGCTGCTCACTTTGACTTTAGCCTATATAAGTTCTGTTTATAACATGATGTTATCTGTTCTGAATTACTGTGTTAAAGCATTTGTAAATTTGAAGTAAATTACATTGTTTTGTTCTTGGTTGAGCTTGTGTGTAATAGAAGTTCAAGCATTTGAAATTAGTGTCAACTGGATGCATGTTGTGTCAAAGCAACAAGAAATGTGTTAATTGTATAGCCTACAAAGACAGTTGTTGTGCTAACTGAGTTAAATGTATTATAGCGATTGTAAAAAACTGTAAACTAGAATTATTCATTCATTATTTTTCTTTAGCTTAGTGCCTTATTTATCAGAGGTTGCCACAGCGGATGAACCACCAACTATTCAAGCATATGTTTTACACAGCGATGCCCTTCCAGCCACAACTCAGTACAACACAGCGAGAACATGCAAAATCCACACAGAAATGCCAACTGGCCCTAAACTAAAATTACCAAAATTAAACTGCAAATAAATATATCAAAACTAAATAAATGTGATCACAAAATAAAAGCTAAACAAAAACTAATAAAACCATTCATGAAAGAAACTAAAACCATTAAAAAAAACTCATCTAAATGCTAAACTAAAATACAAAACTGTAACAACCATTTTTAGGGGGATGGGGGTGGTGAGGAAAAATATACTGTCCAATTTTGATCTGGTGTACAAGTTATAAGATGTGTACTGGTGGCAAAGACTGAGGTCTTTGCTTTCCTTGTTAGTGTGAAACTAGAATAACCATTTCAAATCCCACTCAAACTATAGACGTACTAAAATGCTAACATTTGCAAATGGAAATATGGCTATCCACAATCGCACTCTGATTGCTCCTCTGGACTTTTTACGTATTGTTACCTGATACATCAAGCCTCTCTCATGTGACCATTAATTACCCAGTTGACTACAAGTATAGATGGCGGCAAAATATGCTCATACCCAATGAGTATGAATGGCCACCTATTATTAATTTTATGTTGTGTAGTGTGGATGAAGATAAACGTAATTAAAACATCAGTCTGCCCAATAAACCTATGGCCAGGGATTCTAAAATGCCATTTTAATAACAAAAACACAATAGTGAAAATGGCACCTCTCTTTGTTAGTGTGCCTAATTCACATGCTGGTATCATTAGTACAAAAGCCCATTTTAAAGAGCAGAATGTAAACAATGCCATAGAACCAAATGAAACTTGCATAATTTGCTGTTTACTGCTTCTGAAAATTACAAATTTTTGTCACGTTTTGGCCTGCATTATTCAGTTAGAACAAAAAAAAAAAACATTTAGAGCAGGGGCTCCCAAACTTTTCAGCTTGCGACCCCCAAAATAGCAATTCCGGTGACTCGCGACCCCCACAATCCTCAGAGGTGGTTACAGTGCACACACACCAATAGGAATTATATAAACAAGCTTATTGACAACACAAAAAAGTGCAACAATCTGTCAACCATGAATAATTTATTAATAATTAACATTATATAGTAATTATTCATTTGTTTAAATTAATATTAACCTCACTAAATGAGAATGGCGAGCACAATGTTTACAGCACAAGACTATCGCACCATCCTCTATGTTCAGTCATGACCTTTATTTTTAATGTACGTTAGTGCCGTAAAGGTGTCAGTGTTAAACATTGGGCCGTGAAATCAATCTGTTGCAACTA
The DNA here is from genome assembly GCF_903798145.1 of Danio aesculapii. Taxonomy (NCBI): domain Eukaryota; kingdom Metazoa; phylum Chordata; class Actinopteri; order Cypriniformes; family Danionidae; genus Danio; species Danio aesculapii. The sequence goes on from NC_079445.1 coordinate 15,001,776, forward strand.
ACGCTATTGCTGTGTCATGAATCTAGCATAATAACCCCAGGGGTTGCAATCTAATGAAAAAATAATTGAAAAACTGATGACTTTTTATTTGCAGGTTTTTTCAAGTACAATATAGAGCCTCAAGTACAATATAGAGCCTATTCAATTCAATTTGTCAAACTGTAACATCTTTTCCTGCTTAAGTCCTTGTCTTTACATTGTAAACAATTCTGTGTTCCACACAATCCCTTGATGTTGTCCAAAGCCAAATCAATTAAGTTAACTTAATTGTTTTTACAAATTTAGGTGGAATGAACATAAAACAATTAAGTTGTCCAAAACAAAACTCAAGAACTGTGTTGATTCAGCTCATTTTTCAACAAGTAGTTTGAACAAAGAGCGAAAATAATTTTTTTTTTGAGAATGATTTAGCAGCCTACACACATTTTCCATGTTTTCGACAACAAAAATAAACAGAACAGTGTATTCAGTAGTAAATTATCATATAATCCATTCTGTTGTTTACATCTGAGTATCTCTATAATGGCCCCGGATACAGCTACCAGACCAAAAATATTGTGTAAATGAAAACACTCTATACAGAATTAGTTAGAATTAGTAAAAATCGTTGTATTCATCTTGGTAAACTAAGTCATGTTCATCTGGGTTGGCATGAATAAATGATAAGATAATATTGAGTTTTAGGTGGAGCATATACCTTTAAATCAGCACTATTGTTCTTGCACAAGTCTCTCTTTGTTTAGTCTACAATGGTTCACCGAAAGCTTTTGAATAGTTGTGACATCATGAAAAACACAGGCACACTTACATAAAAGTCTCAAAAGAAAAACACATGGGTTGATGTCAGGTACATTGCTATGGGAGTCAAACAGGACCAAACATGTGGACATAATGGCTGAATAATAAAAACACAGAAGCACAAGCAAAAGCAAAATCCAAGAAGGCACAGATTAAATCATTCATAAAAATACCAGAAAACTGCAAGCAGATACTTGCAGTTAAACTAGTGGCAATGGTGTATCAATTGTGAAATTAGTTAAGGGATTGAAAGGAAACTCCAAAGATTATAACTGCATCACAACATGATGTAACGGGGATGTAATTTAGATTAACTAAATGGGGAAAACCCCGTAAATCTCACAACAATCCATGTGAGCTGGTCTGCATGAGAATGAGGGAATCAATTGATAATTGTTTACAGAATTAACAGGAGCAGGAAAACATAAAAAAAAGTATATGAGCTTTTAGTGCATCTGCTTACATCGGCCTCACAGCTTCAGCTATTATTTGCACAGACGGAACGTAGCCCTTGTTTTTTTGTAAGATGAGACTCTCTTACAAGGTAAGGAGACCATCAAAACATTCCTTCAGCTCAAAACATGAAGAAGAAAAAAACATGATTTCCCTCACAGGTGATAGATAAATATTCCATAGGAAAAGTATGAACAAACACATTGAGGTTAAAGTAGGGCACGGGATATCTGAATGTCATGTTGTATGGCAACAGGATATCCACACCAGGGCTGTGTTTTCGGGCTATGGGAGCAAAAAGTGTTTTACTCAAACAACAGTTTGTTGTTAGCATGATTAACTATGCTTGGCTAGGACTTCGAAATCACATCCTTACTCTATTACTAGTTATATGTTTTGACTCTGATGTTTGTAGAAGTTTTTTAAATTTGATTTTTTTTTCTGTTAAAGACAAAAAAAAAACATACTTCGAAGAATGTTGGAAACTGTTAGCCATTGATTTTTCTCAGATAATCATCAGAGTATTAAAGTTCTTTTATTGTTTAAAAAAGGATATATATATATATAAACACACACAGTTGAAGTCAGAATTATTAGCCCCCCTTTGAATTTTATTTCTTTTTTAAATAGTTCCCAAATTATGTTTAACAGAGCAGGCAAATTTTCACAGTATGTCTAAAAATATTTTTTCTTCTGGAGAAAGTCTTATTCGGCTAGAATAAAAGCAGTTTTTAATTTTTTCAAAAACTATTTTAAGGTCAAAATTATTAGCCACTTTAAGCTATTTATTTTTTCGATTGTCTACCGAACAAACATCGTTATACAATAACCTGCCTCATTACCCTAACCAGACGGTTGGGTTTAGGGAAAGAGAGGGCAGGTTAATCAGCGCTTTACAAAAAAAACTGATGGTTGGGTTTAGGGAAGGAGGAGGCAGTCGATTGGCAGCCTCTGGTGGATTACGCGAGTTCTGGTGTCTATAGCTAATTACCCATGTGGAAAGGTTGATAACAGCATTCTGAAACTACCAGAAGGCACAGAAGGCCTTACTAGCCCCTACTATGGGGTTCGGCGGAGTCCTGCAAAGAATGGTTCCAGAAAGCAGGTAAGACAAAAAAAGCCAAAAAAATTTAATAAATAAGTAAATAATAGGGTAATAATGTGGTAAAATCTGAAAACGTAGTAAAAATCAGGGGGCTTTTTTCTAGATTGCTTTTGAAAATTGTAGGTTGGGTTTAGGGAAATGGGAGGACGGGTAAATCGGTGCTTTTGAAAAACTATCGGTTGGGTTTAGGGAAGGAGGTGGGTGGGTCAGTCAATCGAATAGTCAGTTGACAGCAGCCAGTGGATTTACAAGAGACGGGCATGCATGAATGGCACTCGCGAGCAGTGGTGGAAAGAGTCCTAAAAATTTATACTCAATTACAAGTACTGTTACATCGCTAAAATTATACTCAATTACAAGTAAAAGTACTGGTGTTAAAAAGTACTTGAGTAAAAGTACAAATTACTCTTCATAAAAACTATCAGAGTACAAATTACTTTTTTTAGCTGGTGGTATTGGTGGAATTATCCATAATTGCAGAATCAGACAAGACCCAGGCAATAAAACACATTTTACATAACACATTTAAAGATATTATAAATACTTTTGAAACCGTGTAAACAGCATTAACTGAACTGTCAGGTGTGGATTATATACGAATCAAACTGCAGTATCCAGAGGAAACCCACCCAACATGGGGAGAACATGCAAACTCCCACAGAAATGCTTTTGTTCAGTTCAGCTGTTATGATGGATGTTCACAGAGGATTTATACAAACTAAATCATAGATTAATCAGCCTATATATGTTTTCCTTTTATTACATAAAACTTACTAGGAAAAAATATGCCCTACTAATATACATTTAAGATATTAAAAACAAGTACACAGTAAGCAATGAAATAATTACAAATAAATAAATTGGAATTAATGAATTAATACAGTCTGCATTACAATGATGATGGATTTACATGTTCTTGTGATGATTACCTTATCAATAGCGCTCCGCGATTATTTTACAAAAACAACGTTTTGCTATTGTGAGTATGAAGACAACAGAAATATGCATAAATAAAAAAGACTCTTTGTCATTTCAAAAGATGTCTCTCTTATCTGTACGATCAATAGACTATTTAATTAGAAAAAACACTTGCAAATTATATGGAGAAACTTTGCTAATTACCTAATCGCGCGAACGAACTGTCAGAAACCACAGAACACTGCATAGTGCTAATTAATATATTAATAAATAAATTAAATATCACACAAATTAAGTTATATGTCTTCTACCATAATGTGTTTTTTTAAGATTAGAGACGGAAGTCTTGGAAGCTGGATGGCACAGCAGACAGCAGTTTTCATCCACTTATTTTTATGCGCTTTTAGGATATGCACATAAAAAAACTGTTTATGGAAACGCTATGATGCGCATACATTTTGAAAATGTGTAAATGGACAAACCAGCAGGCTGAGCACATTGTGAGACATCTGAAATGTTTTTTTGGTCATTTTAAATGCCTTAACCATTTCATTATTAGTGTTATTATATTATTAATTGCCTCCAGAATTGTTAAAAGCATCTGTGCTCCGTGTCTCGCGCCTTCAAATGCCACTGCGCATTCACTGCATATCAGGATTGCCTTCTGAAGTGAAAGTCATTAATTAAATGAAGAAAATATTCACGGAGCTACCGCTGCAAATTCCGCTTTTACTTTTTATATTTGGCGCCAGTTAATCAGAAAGTGACAATTTTGTCATATTTGTCTTGTTGGACAGAAATGCTGCTTTATTCGCAAGTCTTTTATGCAAAATTCCAGTTTTGGACATAAATTTAATTTGCATTTGCATAGATGATAATATAGCTATTCACAATGAATCAGCACAGCTGTCCCTTTTCTTTCCTAGGTGAACAGCTCTTCCAGGTGTGGCTATGGGCATTCATCCTCTGCTATTTCTTTGTCATTTCTGTGTTCTTCAGATTCATTATTGCTGTCTTGAATCTCCACATGTCAATCGATAACTTTGTGACTGTATGATGACGGTCAGCTCACGTAAATCTGCAGTAGCCTGATCTTGTTTTTCGGTTCAAATAACGTACCAGGCTTTTCATTGGTCCGTTAAGATGAGAATTTTTTATTGCTGAAATGCTGGTCAGTGGTTGAAATACTAATTTAATTACAGTACTCTCTAACGAATTGTGATTTTAAAAATAACAAAGTATTTCGTTCTCTCCAGAAATGTATATAGAGGTACATTTTCAGAATGAGCCTGGGTTGTTTTAAATTTTACAAACAAAAACAAAAAATATTTTTGTCTAAGTTGAATCAACAAGCATACGTGTTTTTTTCAACAAAAATAAGGTTTAACAACTGCCAACAACACTAAACTTTATTAATTTATATTCAGCATCCTAGCCCCTTTTAAAAATACACACAAATTAGCCAAGTTTTGTTGTAGATACAAACATTTTTATATGTTTTGCTATATATACATTTAATACAGTTACTCCATTGTTGTCAATGCACAGCTGAACAGTTAAGCCAATGATAGCATGGGTTTAACATGAGTCGTATTCGTAAACAACAAAAATCTCTGTCTATAGAGAGTCATATGACACCTCACTCAGAGCAGGATGTGAGAGAAATCACGTCTTCAGCCGTAGGAAGAGATCTTCTTTATTATTATGGCCGTCCTGTTTTGCTGCCCTGCCCACGCTTTGTAACATTAGTCTGCTCAGGGCCAGCTGTAAGAGGAGAGGTGTAGTCTTGTTTTGGTTAGCAGCTTTCTGCAGCAACCTTCTCTGATAGTTAAAGATCAGGCGTGCTTGTCTGACCTACATAGATGGCCAAAAAGAGTCTGTAAATGCTCATTGTAGAGCCAGGACAGGGGTGATAACTTGTTTACAAAGCACTTTGAAAAGAGGGCAAGCTTGTTTTCCATGTTTAAAACTGCATTCAAGCTGTCTAATAGCTTGGTTCAGAAACAAAGTAGCAGAAACTTAAAAACAAACACAATAGAAGATATTTTAAAAAATGTTTAAACTTGCCATTGACTTTAACTTATTTCCTTAAAATTGACAGGCTGACTTGAAATTTTAACTCCGAGATGAAATGAAAGGTAAAGGTCTCGTAAAGTGCTTGGAAACCTACATTTCTTATTCAGTGTTTCATGTAATGTTAACTGAAAAATGAAAAGAGGGACATTTTAAAAAACAGCCAATAGAGTTTTGGTTTATCACGCTCCGCCAGTGAGTGTTGAGCTCAAGCACATAAAAAAAAGCAAATGAGAACCATCTGAAGGGGGCGGGGCATGTCAGATACTAGAGAGCATTTAATTGGTCATGATTTAATGAGAAACTGAAGTATGAGCTCACAGGTAAAAAATCATTGATTGTTTTGACAGAGTGACAAACTGCGTGCTTTGTATGTTTACATCAGTTTAATATTTTCTAAATTCAATTTGTCACTGTTTTGGATCACACTAGCTTAAAGATATCTTTAAAACTAAGAGACTGAAATAACGTCTGAAAAAAGTTACATTTTTATTTTACGGGACCTTTAGGATTGTCCTTTTTTCTCCTATCGTGATGTACATCCAATTGAAATGGTTTCTGAAATTAGAAAAAATATACAATGGTGCTTGATTTTCCCTTTGGTAACTGATTGGATTGTTGGAAGATTGATGTTGCTAACAAAATGGAAGATTTGAATGCCAGTATAAAAACCTAACCACCATATTGACTATTGCTAATTGCTGTGACCTTGTGACAAATGTCTGAAGAGGCAGAGTAGAAATGAGACCTGCAATGACCTGTGCCCTAAAGCATGGATAGCCGTGACCTAAATTCATTCCATGTGACCAGATGTGAAGAAAAGTCATTTCAGGCGGAGCGGAGGCCGGGGCGGGGGGGGGTGGGGGGGGGGGGGGTGGTGGTTTATTGTGATTGATTAAAGATCATAAGGGAAAAATAATTTTTTTTACAAAAATTTGAAGTGCACAGAAACATGCAACCTCATTCTGAAAATGTACCCCTATCCGTTTTTGGGAGCACCAAATACATCCCAGGACATAATTTGTGATCTCCAGAAGTGTGTATAGGGGTATGTTTTCAGAATGAGCCTATGTTGGATACATTTATAACAAGCATTATACACATATTAAATATGAAGAGTGCATTTTCATACTTTATACAGACTTTTAAGTTGACCTAACCTATTTTTTATAATTATTCGAATAGTTTATTTCCATAATAATTTTAAGGCAATAGGTTTATTCACTTTTTAAAGAAAAATTTACAGCTTTTTTTATTTTGGATGATATTTTTTTCTCATCTAAACGAAAGTTAAATAATATTTATTATTATTTTTTTATTATTAAATAATTTCTATTTGAGGTGTAGGTTGTGTGGAAAAATCTGAAACTACAATTGCATTGTGTATATTTAGAAAATGTCAAATGCTAGCAATGAAATTAGCAAGTAGTCAATGTTCCTCCACAAATAGCTCAAATGAATCAAATCACTGATTGAAAAAAGCACATCCAAAATTCTAATGTGATTTATTTATGCACAAACTAAACAATCAGTGAAAATGATCTGCCCCAAACAGCCTTAGTGGAAGGAAGACGTAAAGTTCAACAAACTTCAAGTCCCAAGATTGTCATTAGCACTGAAGAACATAGTGCACATCCTATGTCCTAGCCCCTTCGATATCAAGTTCAATGGTATTTTACGTGGCCTGCAGTAGTAACTCCGTCATTCACAGGATCCAGTACTGAACAGTAAGTACCTCTAAACAAAATACACAACAAACATTATAATACATTTGCTGTAACCTGAATCTGCTGCTAATAAACTTTCTGGAAACGCTGTCAGTGCCACTGAACATATTTAATGACTGAAAGGTCACCAAGTTTACTGTCATTACTAGAACATACACTGACCTACATTCACACCCTCCTAGTTTTCCTCTTTATGTCCTTCAGTCTTTTAGTCCTGATTGTCAAAAACAAACGTCTTTTTTTGGTCTAGTCCTTATCAAATCTGTGTTCTTGTCAACACTTTAAATCTTATTGACAGTCGCCACTTGATTGTTTACGTCTGCTTGTTTCCCTCAGTGCCGGTTGTTTACTTGTACATAAAGTGTGACGTCAGCGAAACGTCTCTCTCTCTCTCTCTCTTGAGAGTACTATGAAAAGATCAACTCATTATTCCCAAACCTCCCTGTTTATCCAGCGGCACTCTTATCATGGCTCCTGCTGAGTGGGAGTGTGTCTTGTGGTCTAGTATGCATCACATTCTACCAATTATGTCCCAAGTTGTTCTCTTTTCTCACAGTGTTGCTTGTTTTGGGTGGGTGTTTGTGGGATAATGATGATGTTGGGGAAAGTTTCAAATGAGGAAGAGCTGACCAGAAACAAGACTTACTGATGTCAGTGTCCACATGACTCAGTCAGTACTTCACAGATCAGCATTTTTGGGGGAAAAGAATATATGAGATGAATGTTTTGGGGAACTTCTGTTTGTCAACAGAGGTTTTAGGAGTTCACTGTTAACATAAAACAGGATTTGCATGTGTGGAAATGGCAACTCCTCCTAATGGCCAAAGGTGGAACAGCATATATTTTTGCATACAAACTTGTTTTTACTGTCATCATTCATTCACCTTCGATTGACTTTCTGTAGGATTTTCTGTGAGATTTTTTGCAAAGAACTGATTTTGTTCTCAAAATTAAAGTTGTAGGGATTATATAATAATAATAATAATAATAATAATAATAATATAATAATAATAATTAATAATCAAATATAATAATAATAATAATAATAAATAAAACAAAACAATTTAAAGAAAAATAATAAATAAATAAAACAAAAAATACAAACTTTTATAGACAAAAATAAATGAATGAATAAATAAGACAAACATTTATAGATAAAAAATGAATATAAATAAAAATACAAACATTTATGGATAAAAATATATACTTAATAAAATAATACAACAAACATTTATAGAAAAATAAATAAATGAATGAATAAAATAATACAAAGTTTATAGATAAAAAATATAAAAATAAAATTACAACATTTATATACAAAAATAAATAAATAAAATAATACACATTTAGATATAAATAAATGAATAAAATAATACAACATTTACAGATAAAAATAAAAAAAATAAAAAATAATACAAACATTTATAGATAAAAAAAAAATAAATAAAATCAAATATACAAACTTTAGATAAAAATTAATAAAAATTAAATGAAATATTACAAACATTTATAGGTAAAATAATAAATGAATAAAATATACAAACATTTTAGATAGATAAAATAAATTAATTAATAAAATGATAAAACATTTATAGATAAAAATTAATTAATTAATAAAACAATAAAAAACTTTATAGATAAAAATTAATTAATTAAAATGATAAAAACATTTATAGATAAAATAATTAATAAAATGATAAAAACATTTATAGAAATAAATACATAAATATAATATAATCAAAACATCTCTCCACAAACAAGGCAACATAAACATCTCTGACAGATGTTTACATATTTTATTTATTTATTTATTCATTACACAGTAGTTCTCTGATTGTTCTCACAACCTAAGGTGGTTTAAAGTCAGTGGAACATTATAGACCTTTTTACATTTTGGGGTTTTTTTTTAGAAGAAAAAGAAGAAGTGATCCTAGTTGAGCAAACTTCTACTGTGGTGAATGGAAACTATAACAAATATATTGCATTTCTATTTAGTTCAACAAAAAACAAAAATACAAAATAGCATCTTTCAGGCATTTAGTATGAATTCTGATAACTGAGAACATTTGTGGGTGTTTGTTTTTAAAAATGCAAGTGAACTAACTAAATTTTAAGGTTTAAGTTAGTGAAACTTTTTTGTAACGATAAACCAATAATTTACTCAAACAACATTCCAAAGTTGTGCTTGTTAACATTAGTTAATGCACAGTGAATTAACAAGAACAACAATGGACAACAGTATTTTTCATAACAAAGATAGATAGATAAATAAATAAATACTGTAATAAATGCATTGCACATTATTTGTTTATGTTAGTAAGTACATTAAGTAACATCAACTAGTGAACCATTATTTAAAAGTGTTACCCTTTAATTATTTCCAGCTCCTTCTCAACATAAAGGCAGTACACACACCACACACAAAAAATTATTTTGCTACTTGTTCAAACTACATAATTTAAACAAACTGAAACAACACAATTCTTAAGATTTTTTGGGACAACTTAATTGTCTTATGCTCAATCCACTTAAATTTGTTAACCTAATGTTAAAATGTTAACCTTATCAATTTTTGTTGAGACAACATGAAGGAATTGTGTGTAACACTGCATTTTTTCACAGCAGGGGTGCCCAGACTCGATCCTGGAGGGCGGTGTCCTGTAGATTTTAGCTCCAACTTGCCTCAACACATCTGCATGGATGTTTCTAGAAAGCCTAAAGCTGCGGTCACACTGCACTTTTCTCCCCATAGACTTCCTTCATACTGTACGCACGCGAATGCGTCACACCGGAAACGCAAGGTCATGCACCAAGTTTCGCAGGTCACTGCGGTGCAAAGTTTAAGCTTGATGAACTCTGACCTGCGAAATCGCATCATATGATTGCGTGAGACCAATCGAGGATCAAAATATGGCCTCTCTGTACAGAAATTTTAAATATGGACCAATCGCTCGTTTTTTAAATGTCTAATCATCTTAACATGCGGCAGAATTTCGTGAGCTCTACTGAGACTGCAGCTTAAGAGCTTAATTAGCTAGCCCAGGTGTGTCTGATTGATGCTGGAACTAAACTCTGCAACACACCAGCCCTGCAGGACCAAATTGGGCACCCCTGTCCTACAGTGTATAGATGTTTCTTCACAACTATAGTAACAAAGAACAAACCTTCAACAACACATAAATACACCTGTAAATTTCACTTACAGCATTACTTTTGTGTAAAAAACACAATATACACTTATAATTTTTGCACTGGAATTTACACGACCAACCAAGACAAAATAGCACTTAAGGGGCCGATCACACCGAACGGGCTTTTTGCGTTGGGAGGCGCCTTTTTTGAGTGATTTACTAACGGCCTCATGTTTTGCTGTTGCGTGCTTTGTGCTTGCAGTTGAAAAAAGTTGATATCAGTCGCGTCTTTTTCATTCTCTAATCAAATAAAGCAGATCCAGGGTATCGTCGAGGTGACGGCAGTGTTGTGTGTGTCAAGATGACTACAGAAACTTTTGAAGATGGAGGAGAGACTTGGGCTGCGTCTGAAACCGCCTACTACTCAGTAGATACTGCATTTGATTACAATGACTACTCGGCCGTTAGAAAATACGTTTTATATCATATGAATGTAAGCAGTATGAATGGAACTCGGACGTGCTACATCCGCCATTTTGTCATGGTCATGTGACCTACCCACATTGCTTTACTCTAATTCATGAATTCTCTCACAGGGCATCATGGGATAGCGTACCATTTATTTGATGCGCACTTTAAAATCTCGTTGGAAATAGTTGGTCATCCAGGTATTTCTCGCATACTGATTTTCAATTCTATGAATTCGGACATACTACTCGGCTCACATACAGATTTTAGCTTACTACATAGTATGAAAGTATGCGATTTCGGACGCAGCCTTGGGTTGCTGCTTTGAGTTTATTACTCACAAATCTTGAATTTCACAATATTATTAAATATTAAAATTATAACAATATCAACAGCAACACTCTTGCACAAAACCCAGCTGATTCAGTAGTTGGCTAGCGACATAAAAATGCGTGCCACGCTTATTTTTCTCTTGTTTTTCTCTTGTCAAAAAAAGGCAGTGTGGTGTGCAATCTCCCTCGTGAAGCAAATTTGAAAGTAACTGAAACTGCAATTCATCAAAATTCTGCTAGTCCTGGGTCCATATAGAGCAAATTTCTATTGACCCCACTGTTTAAATGGCCAACTTTACAGCTGAAAAAAGGTGTTTACAGCCTGGTACAAAGAACAATTTTGGTTCATTCATTCATTCATTCATTTTCTTTCGGCTTAGTCCCTTTAATTATTCGGGGTCACCACAGCAGAATAAACCGCCAACTTATCCACATGTTTAACGCAGCGGATGCCCTTCCAGCCGCAACCCATCTCTGGGAAAGATTTTGATTCATATAGCTGATATTACCCTTCATGAAAACTGTGAGGGGGCGAACTTTTTTATAACTCATCTGTTTCATTTATATTAAGTTATATTAAGTCTGCATAATTAAGGGGTGGCCACTTGAGTGACAGCTAGGTCTCCGTGGTCACCGTCACTTCACCTCAGCTGAATCTGGCTGATTAGCCGCTGAACTCAGCATATGCATGGTATTTTTTTTTTGTTTTGTGTGTCTTTACAAAGTCAGTTGCTTTTTGGAATTGTTTCTTACAATTATCAGATGATATGGCATGCTGTGTGCGCTTAATTGTGCTCACAAACCATTCACGTGCCCTCTATATCCCAGGTGAGTGAAGTTAAATGCTTATACCATATCTATAAATGTATTTGTTTTATTTAAGATCCTTTATCATTTATATTTTTCTTTAGAAACTTGAATGCAGTCATGAATCTGACAGACTGATTAGCTGTAGGCTATAAAACAATAATCTGAAACGTTGTCATACAGTGTCAAGAACAATGCTTAGTGGCTTAATGTGTTACAACAGTGTTTTTAAAAGTCTAAACACTTGATATAGTAAACAATCAAGCACATGTGGTCAGAACACAAACGAGTCGCAGGTAATGAAGTATTAAGCATTTCTCCCATAGAAAAGTTTGTCTAAGCAAAATGCTAGCAGTAGCTCTGCTCACGCTCCACCTCTTGTTTGGTATTCCCTGTCGGTACGATGATGCGCAAACAAAATGGCGACGATTGGCCACACCTACTTGTAACTTCTTTTGCGTTCTTCAGAAACCTACGGGTGACGTCACGGATACTACGTCCATATCTTTTACAGTCTGTGTGCATCACGATTTTACAACGTAAACATCGTGTTTGGTGTGATCGGCCTCTAAAACTGCTAAAAACGTCAAACAAAAACTCTTAATTAACTTCTTTTTTTCTTTTTTTTTTACTTGCAACACAATGTTTATTCTCCTTGCATAACACCAAACATGCTGGGCACTAAAAATCTGCCAATACTCACTCAATTTAAGTTCAGCTTTAAACAAATTCACTGAAGTTCACTGAACTTTTGATTAAGTATATTGAACTTTCACTTATATTTGAGTGAAGTAAACTCACTTTATATCATTAATTAAAACTGGTTGTTGAGCGTGCATCCGCGTGCGCGTGTCTGTGTGTGTGCATTTTGTAAAATTACAATTTTAAGCGTAGAAAAGCAATCTGTAAAAATTAGGTTTCGTTATAAGAGAGTAGCATAGAGATTTTATTTATTACATATTTACTGTGTTTCTTTTTGTTTGTTTGTTTTATACAATAAATAAATAAATAAATATATAAATAAATAAATAAATAAACTAATAAATAAATAAATAAATAAATAAATAAAGTGTCAAACACGCTTGGAACAACATCCCCAACATACCCATAAATTATCCCACTACTATACTTCAAATGCACTGGAATACTGCCATACTAAAATTACTGAAGGGAAAACCATGGTTGTTTCTTAGAAGACTGTAGTTTTGCAGAAGGTTGACCACAGCTTTGTGTGCACAAGAGAGGGAAAAACAATCTTGGAGGACGTCCTGTTCCTCCTGAAGTGCAATTGTGCAACCCCACTCCAAAAAAAACTGCAGACACACATTTTCACATTTTGTTTATGCTTTTTTTTTTTTTTTTTCAATTCACCCATGAAGGATTAGCACTAAACTTTCTTTCACTCAAGGTAAATACATTCCTTCTCAGGCCTCCATACATTCCTCACAATGTTTACCATAGCTTCACAGTCTGTCTGAGGCTGGACTTGAGCCAGGAGCAGAGGAGGAACACGTCGCCACGTGCAGAGCAGCCTGATGGGGGAAGTAGCATGCATGTGCTTTTGACGCATTAATAAACTGTCGCCCATGTCAGCAGTGTTTGCTCATGTGCACGCAGAAATATATCAACAGCACCTCCAAATTCCTGACCTTTGCCACTTCTCTTAATTCATATTTCTGCTAAGATACAAAGCAAATATTACACTGCAAAAGGTTAAGTTTTTGCCTTGTTTCTAGTCCAAAACAAGAAACCACCCATTGACAGATTATTTGGCTTATTTAAGAAAAAACTCGCATAAATTTGACATTATTTCTAAAATAAGACAATATTTACTTAAAATATTATTTAATAGTGTTCTACTATGTAAATAAGCTTTTCATAGATTGTTTTTGTCTTGTTTCTAGTCCAAATATCTATCAAAACTAACAGAAAAACAAGAAACCACACATTGACATTATTTTGCTTATTTTTAAGAAAAAATACTTAATTTTGACTATTTTAAAAACACAACAATGTTTACTTACAATATGCATTTATTAATGTTCTACAAAGCAAAAAAAAATGCTTTTTATAGATTGTTTTTGTCTTGTTTCTAGTCCAAATATCTATAAAAAATAAAAAGAAAAACAAGAAAAAACACCATTGACAGATTATTTTGCTTGTTTAAAAAAAAACACTTAAATTGGCATTATTGCTAAACAAAACAATATTTACTTACAAAATGTATTTATTAATATTCTACAGAGCAAAACATGCTTTTGATAGATTGTTTTTGTCTTGTTTCTAGTCCAAATATCTACAACAATCAAAAAGAAAAACAAGAAATCACCACATTGACAGATTATTTTGCTTGTTTTAAGAAAAAACTCACATAAATTTGACATTATTGCTAAAAACAAGACAATATTTACTTACAATATGTATTTAACAGTGTTCTACAATGAAAAAAATGCTTTTCATAGATTGTTTTTGTCATGTTTCTAGTCCAAATATCTAAAAAAACAAAACAAAAAGAAAAACAAGAAACCATGCCATTGACATTATTTTGCTCATTTTAAGAAAAAACTAACTTAAATTTGACATTATTTCTAAAAGCCAGACAATATTTACTTACAATATGTATTAATTAGTGTTCTACAATGCAAAAAATGCTTTTCATAGATTGTTTTTGCCTTGTTTCTAGTCCAAATATCTTTAAATTCTTAAATCAAGAAGTATTTTCAAAACAAGCAGAAAATGCTGTCTTGTTTTAGGAAATAATATATCTAAATTAGGTGAGTTTTTCCTTTAAACAAGCAAAATAATCTGCCAATGGAGTATGAAAATTTATCTTGTCTTTTTCTTTTGTCCTGATATTATTTTGCTTATCGCATTGGCAGATTATTTGTTTGTTTAAGGAAAAACGTACTTAATTTTGACATATTATTTCTTAAAACAAGACAACAAGATAACTCTTCTTTATCTTTAGGCCATGTTCCAAATCCTTTCAAGCTAGCTGCTATTAAGCCTATTATTAAGAAACCACAATTAGACCCCAGCAATTTAGCTAATTATAGGCCTATTTCAAATCTTCCATGTATGTCTAAAATACTAGAAAAAGTTGTTTCTCCCAAATTATGCTCCTTTATGAACAATGTTTTTGAAGTGTTTTAGTCAGGCTCCATCACAGTACAGAAAAAGCATTAGTGAAAATAACCAACGATTTACTCTTAGCTGCTGACCATGGGTGCATCTCGTTATTAGTTTTACTTGATCTCGGTGCTGCATTTGACACCATCGACCACAATATTCTCAGAGATCGCTTAAATTCTACAGGTGTCCAGGGGCAGGCTCTACAATGGTTTAAGTACTTAACTGACCATTACCAGTTTGTGAATATAAATGGACAGCTTTCCCAAGTCAGGCCAGTAAACTATGGGGTGTCTCAAGGATCAGTTTTAGGCTTCAGTGTTTGAACTTTCAGCAGTGAAACTTAAATCACATGTTAACTATAGCTGCTTTGACACAATCTACATTGTAAAAAGAGCTATATAAATAAACATGAATTGAACTGAATTGAACAATATGTTTTGCTTGTCTTTATTTAAGATATTTTAGATATTTAATCTAGAAACAAGACAAAGAACCT
Organism: Danio aesculapii; assembly: GCF_903798145.1. Lineage (NCBI taxonomy): Eukaryota > Metazoa > Chordata > Actinopteri > Cypriniformes > Danionidae > Danio > Danio aesculapii. Next base: position 15,017,216 of record NC_079445.1, read on the forward strand.
AAGTAAAGCATTTTTTGCAGTGTAGAGATGTATAAAATAATTATGAAGTAAATATTATCATGATTTTAGAAATAATGTTAAAATTAAGCTAGTTTTTCCTTAAAACAAGCTAAATAATTTGTCAATGTGGTTAGCAAATTAATCTAGTTTTCCTTTTGAAATAAGATTATTTTGCTTACCCTATTGGTAGATTAATTTGCTCGATTTAAGCAAAAGCTCGCTTAATTTTAATACATTATATCTTAGAACAAGACAATATGTTTTACTATTTAGAAAATGCTTTTTGATTCAATAATTTTAAGAAATTTGGACTAAACCCAAGACAAAATCTCTATGTAAGAAAAGCTTTTTTGCAGTCTACATTCAAATCCTGCAAGCATATGTTTTGCTTTCTATTTGCAGATTTGCAGTGATTATGATAGCACAAACGCTTTGGCTAAACACTTAACACCTCATTGCGCCCTATCAGTGGGAAAAAATCTGACTTAATCTATTTGGCAATGAGCTAATGCTTTGATTCGGCATAATTTTCGGGAAACGGACAGAGCCCAGTGCTGTCCAAAGAGAACAAAGCCAACAGGCAGCTGGAAATGCAATAAACAACTCAGCCTTCAGACGCTCACAGAATCTCCAAATGCATTCGAGATACAGTACAAACCAAAACAAGTGAATTTTTAAGCCATATTTTGGCATAAACAAGGTCAAGATATTTCGGGAGATTCCTTTAGCTTCTCGATCTGCCCACAAAGTTTGGTTTCCACGAAGTCTCCAGGCTTTACAGCAAGCTGATCTGCCCCTGTGAAGTCAACAAGGGTCTCACACCCAGATGCACAGCCCTGAACGTCATGTCTCCATGTAAGGAAGCCTCTCTAAGGACAGACAGACACAAATATCACTGCTGATTTGTTTGTGCAGTTTAATGTAGTGACTTCTTTTCGATTTCTGATGTTTTCTTTTGCTCTCCATAGGCAAATCTGCCTGTAAAACATGCTTGGATCATGTGACACTTGCAAATAATTTGCCAAAAATACACTTGAGAGATAATTCACTTCCAAATATACAATGTTACTGCTTTACTATTAAAGTTTTATCATCTTCACTATTAAAATGCTGGGTGCACACAATTGATTTGTGTTGGGACAACATAAAGGAATTAAGTTAATTTGTTAGTTTTTTTTTTTATTTAAGTGGGTTGAACACAAAACAATTATGTTGTCTCCAACAAAACTCAAGAATTGCGTTGTTTCAGCTCATTTTAAATAAGTAGTTTAAACAAACAGCAAACATATTTTTTGAGTGGAAATTATCATTTCTTTCTTTAAATCAAACATACAGATTTATCTAGCTAGTTATCTAGCTAAAACTTGTTTAACTTCGAAAACAATCTGGTCTCTAATCTTGATTACGGAAGCTTTTTTCTGTTTTCTGTACGTCCTGTACTTTTACTATATTGACCAATCACAACATAGCTTAGCAGATAAAATCATCATGAAAACAAACTATTTACCTACAATTTAAATAGTAATCATTTCAAGCACCACAAAAACAAACATGCTGTATAATCTACAGAACAAATCATCGTATACAATAAATTGCCTAATTACCCTAACCTGCCTAGTTAACCTAATTAACCTAGTTAAGCTTTTAAATGTCCCTGTATAGAATTAAGCTGTTATAGAAGTGTCTTGAAAAATATCTAGTGAAATATTATTTACTGTCATCATGGCAAAGATAAAATAAATCAGTTATTAGAATAGTTATTAAAACTAGTATGTTTAGAAATGTGTTGAAAAAAATTCTCCGTTAAACAGAAATTGAAGAAAAAATAAACTGGGGGCTAATAATTCAGGGGGGCTAATAATTCTGACTTTAACTGTATATTGGATATTGTACTGTACTGGCATATAGCTATGCAAAAATCAGTTGCTAAACTGGCGTCTTTAATAAAAATGGGCTCTTATTTATTTAAAAACATATTTTAAAACACATTCAAATTGGTCTTAACAAACTTAACAGTGGAACTACTAGATATTTACAACTTTTAGAATGGTCATAGTGGTCATTCTGAATGTAAGCCTGTACAAAATTGATATTGTGTCACCTCATTTTTTGCATTCGAAACTTGAGATTTTAGATTGTAGGCATTGAATGTCAGTTGTCATATTTAGGAAGTTATTACTCTTAAAAACACACAATGTTTTTTGTAATACAGCCTATCCGCTTGTTAAGTCATGATGTATGGAATACTGTTTCGGGGTCCAAGCTGCCACTCATTTGAATTGAGAAAATATTCGTTTATGATAATTTTTTTGTCATATCACACATTAAAGGGAATTTTGTATAAAATCATAGTGTACGCAACAGTCTGTGAGCTTGCTGCATCACAAGTACCAACATTTTAACAATTTATAAAAAATTTATAACTTTCTGACCATCGCATATAGGCATGGATATACAGTTGAGGTCAGAATTATTAGCCTCCCTTTGAATTTTTTTTTTCTTTTTTAAATATTTCCTAAATTATGTTTAACAGAGCAAGGAAATTTTAACAGTATGTCTGATAATATTTTTTTTCTTCTGGAGAAAGTCTTATTTGTTTTATTTCAGCTAGAATATATGCAGTTTCTAATTTCTTTTACCATTTCAAGGTCAAAATTATTAGCCCCTTTAAGCTATATTTTTATCCGACAGAACAAACCATTGTTATACAATAACTTGACTAATTACTCTAACCTGCCTAGTTAATCTAATTAACCTAGTTAAGCCTTTAAATGTCACTTTAAGCGTCTTGAAAAATATCTAGTAAAATATTATTTACTGTCATGGCAAAGAAAAAAATTAACAGGGGTGCTAATAATTCAGGGGGTCTAATAATTCTGACTTCAACTGTATATATATTGTGACCGTGATTTTTGAAAGCATTACATCACTTTGTAACCGTTTATTATTACCATTTGATGAGTCTCTCCATACAGTTTGATATAGCGCTTGGACCCAGAAGCCGCTTTGCGTGACGTCACACTTAACAAGCGGACAGTTGTAAAATTTAAATATAAATGTTACAAGGAAATACATATAAGGTAAAAAGTCAGGAATGATAACATAGTTATTTAAGTTTTATTATAACAAATACCAAATTTAATACATCTTTAATACAAATAGCCAAATTTTAAAAAGTGACTGTCTCTGTGGTTCGTGTGTGAACACGATTAAATTGAACGTTGATCAAATTTTGGCCCTAATTGCCTTCCATATTTTGACACCACCTACTCCTACGATCGTTCCGATGAAATCAATAGCAAAAACTATAGGCTGAAAAATTAAACTCGTTTTTCATCACTAAACGTCTTCTTGTACTCGGTTTCTTGAAGAAAGGAACAAAATGACGTTAAATCTGCTTGTGAACCACCTGTACAGGAGTTGAAATAAAAAAAAAACACCTGGTGTACTGTATACAACAGGGCATGCAGATTTGCTGTTTTATGTGTTTTTGTTCGCCATGAGCTCAAAGGTCTTTAAACTGTCGTGAAGGGGAAAATAAAGACTTATAAAATAAAATAAAAATAAAATAAAGCCTTATTTTATCATGTTCTCAGTGATATGCTATTTTACTGTGAGTCACACAAAAACATTCTTATTAACTCGGTCACAATAGATTTGTTAATGGCATTTAAAAGAATGTTGTTCTACAATGCCTCGTGCTTACAGACAACTGCCCTCGAGCACTGTTCTTTTATGTCTGTACAATTTCAGGAAAAACAACAGTGTATACAAGTATATTTGTGTTGTAGGCTAATGTATTCTTCTGTCATCAATCTAAAGCAAATGAGTACTTGGGAGCATTCAAATGTGACACGTTTTTCACTCACCATCATTAATCATTTGCAGAGTTCTAGTTCATGTTTCTGCAGCTTTTGTCACATTATATTACTGTAAAACTTGCAAAAACAATACAATCCTAGTTTATAACATGCCCTTGAAGAGGTATATATAAATGCTAAGGAAAGTTTTTATATATTTGCTGTTCATTTTAATTATTTTGTTCTCTCCAAGTTTTGTTTTACACAATAAAAGTTACTTAACCATTATACGAAATCACAGTGCATTCATTTATGCTCTACTTTTTCTCATAAGGTTCAAATTTGAATATGGGGTTTTCTTATCTTTATGAATTATTATAAGAGCAACCGAGCCAGGAAGCATTTCAGAAAACAACACAGGAGGAAAAAGGACATTCAGTGCCTCAGGCGCCACTTCTGTTATATATAGAAAAAAGTACAACCCCCATGAAAACTAATGTACTACTATGTTGTTTGTTTTTTTCATACACTGCAAAACCAAAAAAAGTTAAGGTAACTTAAACCACTTGACGAAATCAATTGCAATAAACCATTTAAGTTCAAAAACTAATCCTAATGAGTACTGTGAACTTCATTTGAGTAAATGAAGCAATTTGAGAACAGTAAAAGCCAATAAACAAAGAGAACTCAAACCAACAGAGTACTGTAAAACCCAGTAAGTTAAGGCAACTTAAACCGTTTGAGAAAACGGATTGGTACAAACCATGAGTTAAAAAAAACTAATCTATATGACTACTGTGAACTTACTCCATTGAAGTTGAGGTATTTAATTAACTCATTACCTTCAACACTGAGTTCAGAACTCTTTCAAATGAGTGGAATTAACTTTCAGTAAATTGAGTTAACTACACGCATTTGATAAATTTGATTGTTGGCTTTTACAGTGTAATATTTAAGTCAAACATATAAAGAGAAATGACTGATTATGAACTATGAATGCATCTTAAAATGGAATGCATTTTAAAACTAAACTTTCAAAAAGTTATTTTGCATTGTATTAAACATTGTAATGAATAAATCACCATATTCTTATGAATTGTTTTTCTTTTTATTTGCTTAAAGGTGATTAACAAAAAAATATACTTGTCACAAATGTTAACAACAATCTAAAAAATACATTCAAAGTAAGTGCCATAAACAATCATTGTATTTAAACCTGAAGTTACACATTTTCAAAATCTGGAAATGAACCAAGTCTGTGGTATTTTTGGAATGTTTGTAAGGACACTTCAGGGAGTCATATAAGACTAGGAAAGCTTAATGTGACACAATCCCTGTATTTGTTCATCATTTCACCTCAAACAACAAAGGCACCTTGGATACACATGGCTGTTTATTCCTGCCATCGTTTGTAAAGCTAACTGTCAAAAGCTTTTATTTAACCCTGCACTGTTTTACCCTAATCCACTGGCAAACAATAAATGCAGAAAAACTATGTGCCAAAATATATATATCCATCGATATTCTGACACAATCAGTCTTAAATTCCATTCATCCTGACATTAGGATCTTCCAGATGACAGACTCTGCTTTTGTCAGAATAAACTTACGCCAACATTACATTAACATGGAGTTGTTTAAATCCCACTCCGACAGGAGGAAAAAACACGAAATTCCAGGATTTACATTTGCAATTTCCCCCACATCATATCCTTAAAGCTTAAGGTTCCCTTTTGCATAGAATACCCGTGCGCACAAGAACATTAAACCAATCTCTTTGGCTAACATCAACACCAAAATGAGATGATATACGCCATGATATATTTATGGGAGTAAGGACGGAATCACAAATGCCTGCTAACATCTAATGCTGGCTGAGAGGAACTCTTCTCTCATTCGCAGGCATGATGGGTATAATCTCTGAATGGCTTCTCACCCATAATTAGTGATCGTGCCCAAAATTCCCTGATTCGACGTACAAGTGTGACAGGCAATGAATCGGACTAGGCACAGACCAGAGTCTGATCATTCTCTGGGACACAACAAGGGGATGAACCTTTGTTCGTCCCGCTCCTGAATGTCCTCTTTGTTTGTAGAAAGCGCTCTGCCTTGCCTGGTCCAGATATCTCCTCCTTTCTCTGCCACCGCTGGAGGAAGCACAGATGCGAACGGCTCAAACAAGTACCAGTCTCAGAGAGGCGTCCAGGAGAATCAAATCTCAGCTTCGTTTGTTTCAAACATCACACGATGCTCAGCTGGCAAACAGTTCAACAGGTCATGCAGCGACGACGCATCGTGATAGGCTGAGGGTTCGGGTCCACCTGAGAAGAGAACAAGAAAGCTTATTAGAACATGACGCTTTATGAATTGTACATTCAATTCTACTACCAAATTCAAAGCTAATAAAAAGTTATTTAAAATTTAAATCAAACTCAGTATTTGGGTCATTAGCAAGTCAATCTTGTGCTTAGTAAATCAGCAATACATTTTAATGCTTGATTTTAACATAATTTACTGGAAGATCTTTCTGTCGCAATGTAGAATTGTTAGTTAAGTCAATTGAAAGTCAATTTTTAAATATTAAAACCACGCTGTTCAAAAGAAAAGATCAAATTTTTTTTCTCTTATGTGAAAAAAAAGTCATCAAAATTCGATATAAATTAAATTAAAAACATTAGATATGATTTAGGTTTTGTTCGGTAAACATTTTTAGATTCAATCGGATACAAAAAAATAATAATAAATAAATTTGAAAGATAAATCAACATTTTGATACAAGCCCAGCTGAGAACCATCATTTAACACCTTTAATTTTGCACGTCTTCTCACCTCGCTGTACACTGGTGGTGGGCGTGATCTGAACTCCTGCATGTAGGCCATGAGCGAGCGCTGCAGCACACCGCTGAGGTCTTCTTCAGGTTGGACTGCTGTGGAATTCTGAGCTGCTTCTTCTTCTGTGACAACAGAGCTGTAATCTGGAGGAGCTGTGGTGGAATCAAGCATGACTCAACATGAATGACCGATTTTTCACTGTTCACTAATAGACTGATGAAACAGAATGAAACCCATAATTTGGGCATACTTACGCTCAGGCTGTTCAGGAATGGCCATGCGAAGCCACTCCATGTTGACGCTGTACTGGCTGCTGACACTAGACGTGCGACTGCCGAATGGATGCAGAGGGATGGTACCCATCACCAGAGGAAGCTCCAAGGAAAGCTTGGATGTTCCAGGAACATCAACACACACACCTACAAAAAAAGGGACGTTTAGTTAATCCATCAAATCAGTTAACATGAAATTAAGACATGAAAATGACACGTTCAACTTAAATGATTGCCAATATTCAATACTTAGTGCAGAAATTAGTGCTTAGTCTCGATTTTTGTTTCAAAAAAAGTGTTCAAAAAAAAAAAAAAAAAAAAAGCTGTATGCCCTTAAGAAAATAATAAAGATATTTAAATATATTACAAAACCCGTTTTAGTCTGATATTGACATCAAATCAAAAATCAAACCTAAATGTCTAAACAACTTATCTTCCGAAAATAAAAGTGATGTCAAAAAATGAGCTTTCATTCGTATTTTGTTTGGGCGCAGTACCAACATGACCAGCAGATAACATCCAATTTCCATTGGTCAACATATAAGGTCGCCTTCTATTATTTTGTGTACGTTTTGATGGATGAGAGTCATAATTTTTCATACTTTTAACAATAATTGTAAAGTTAACATCAAAACCTCAAGTAGTTTGGCCAGTTTGTGGGTATGACGATGTTAGCCTCTAAGAAATGTGGATTGGTGTAGCAAAGTAATACTTTAGGACTGGTAAATATCTTTGTCGCAAATTGATAAATACATGTTGTTCGGTAACATCGATCAAAAATCAGCCACCATATATAGAAACTTTAGAGTAATATGTAGTTTGTCACGATTTCCTTCTATTTAACCTACAAATTTATGGTTTAAATATGCAAGCGCAAATGGTCCCACAGGTTTTAAGGTGCCAGTAAATTTGGGCAAATAGAGAAGCCTCAGACCTTTTCAACGATATTTTGTTTGTCATAATTAGGATTTAATTGCAATATAGTCAAGTAAACATAAGTTAATGTAGCTAGGTCTAGTGAACTCACCCTGAGCATGTATTCAACTTTGATGATGCGACATTGTAGGATGGAGGGGCCGACAGGTGGAATTTTGGATAGCTCGGCCATGCCAGGTCTCCCTGCGGCGTGGGCCAACTATGTCACCGCACACGTGGCCACCACAGCTCGTTTTGCTTCATGGTGCCCCTGGCAATAAAGGTTTGCGTCTGGGTTTATGTAAGCTTTCGGCACCACGGAGCGAGAGTGGAGTTATCGAATTCCGCAAACACCGGAATCACTTCACCTGGAGAGGAAGACAAGGCATGTTAGAACATCTCCAGTGAGATCCGAAACTTAAATTTTATTTCGGGTTTCCGCTCTTACCTGGAGTGTAGCCTTTACGGTCGATCTTTGCAGTTGATTGACACCTGCCCACAGTTGCGGGTACCAGATGCGAGCCATCTTCTCTTTGGTTCCAGCTTGAGGTGCCTGAAATTTAAGAAAAAGTCTGATTTAGTGCGCAAGTCACCAAAACTGTAGTACACACTAAATGAGAAGTAACAGATATATATTGAGTGCTCACCAGTAAACTAGGAGTGTTGATGTCAATGGGTTCGATAACGGTGAATTCTTTCTTGATTTTCTTGACGGTGGCCCATGGGCGATGCAGCTTAACCTTCACCCAGTATCGAATACTGCCGTGCTTGCCTTCAAAGGAAGTCACTAGAGTTCTGACAGACAAAACACATATATTAACACACATTCTCTATGCAAATAAACCTTGCTGACAGCATTAATATGAGACTAATAATAAAAAAGCAATGCTTACTCCTCTGGCAGCTGGAAACTGAAAGGGTACTCGTGTCTCCCAGCAGGAATGATTGTCAGATCACCATTATCTGCAGGGGGAAAGAAGAGGGAGAGAGAGAATAAGAAAGATGAGTTCACTGATAAACTACAAAAGCAACGCCTAAGGCACAAATGTCATATCTGCTTTGTTTTGTTTTTAAAAAATCACACAGACAAAAAAGTTTGCTCAAAAGCTTCAGGTTTATGGATTTGCTAGCGATTAAGTTCATAAAGTAAAACTTGAATCTAAAATTTAACCTGTTTCTCATATACAACAACCTCTTGAATAACTACATTTATTTATGCCGCAGATAGAAATACTGCTCACCATAAAAGTAAGTTACACATTAGCCGGTTGCTGTCATTTGTTAACTGTATCTGCTCACTCATTAAATTTACAAAAACATAATATATGTAAAAGAATTACACAAAAAAATGATGACAACCATCACCTACTCACAGACAAAAAAAAATAATTATCCAACTGAAAAACTGCTGGTGAATTTATTAGAGATAACTTAAAGGTGAAGTCAGAATTATTAAACTCCCTGAATTATTAGCCCCCCTGTTTATTTTTTCCCCCAATTTCTGTTAAGCGGAAATAATTTCTAAACACATTTCTAAACATAATAGTTTTAATAACTCATTTCTAATAATTGATTTATTTTTATCTTTGCTATGATGACAGTAAATAATATTTTACTAGATATTTTTTAAGACACTTCTATACAGCTTAAACTGACATTTAAAGGCTTAACTAGGTTAATTGGGTTAACAGGTTAGGGTAATAAGGCAAGTTATTGTATAACGATGGTTTGTTCTGTAGACTATCGAAAAATATATAGAAATATAAATAAATAAATAAATAAATAAATAATAATAATAATAATAATAATAATATATAATAATAATAATAATATATATATATATATATATATATATATATATATATAATATATATATAGTTTTTAAGAAATTGCTAAACTGCTTTTATTCAAGCCGAAATGAAACAAATAAGACTTTCCCCAGAAGAAAAAAATATTAACAGACATACTGTGAAAATGTTCTTCTCCTGTTAAACATCATTTGGGAAATATTAAAAAAAAAAAAAAAATTATATATATATATATATATATATATATATATATATATATATATATATATATATATATATATATATATATATATATATATATATATATTAAAAGGGGGCTAATTCTGACTTCAACTGTATATTGAGTCTGGTTAAATGATTAACTCCAGTCGAAGGGAAGATGAGATGTGGATACATTTTATACAGTTGAATCTTTCTCGATGCTTTTATGACAGCCTTAATTTCGCTTTCGTTATTTTAGACATCGACAGCCAAAAGGTTTTTTAAATCACGTGCCACGCAATAATCAAGATGAGTAGCCTAATTTGTGATTGTGTTCCTTTATACGAGTAGACTCAGTCAACTTGACCAAAAGTGAGAAACAAAATCCTCAACGAGGATGAAAACATGGGCTCCAGAGAGAACACCTTATCTGATCTGCTATACCCAAAACACACACCGTCCCTATCAGTGAATGACTGACCTGCCTGCAGAAGCACTTCTCTCCGGTTCAGGTACTCCACTTCATCGCTGTAGTTCTGCGTGTACGCAGTGCTGGACCCTGCGCTGCGAGACTCGGTCCAATGAACTTTAGCGAATCCTTCTGCATGCAACTTCAGCGAATCGATTTTACTCTCCGCTGAAAACTCGAGCACAACTTTCCCTGAGACAACATCTCCGCTGCTGTACACCGGAGGACAGTCCATCTCCGGAGAATCAAACACGATGTCGAACTTTTTCAACTTGTCGAAAATCATCTTTGGTCTTGCAAAGGCTTTCCCCCCGAGCGCAGTCCTTAAAATATATATCGTCTTCGGACGCGAAAAGTCAAAACAAAGAGCGAGAGGATGCGTCCAAGTGCAGGAAGCTGCTTTTCACTCAGGTTCAAAACAAAACTGAAGCTGTGCATGTTCCCTGGTCGGCCCTTTTTAACTCGTGTGGGCGGTCTTACTGATTTTATTATGTAAGGCCTATGGCAGGAATCGCTGCCTGCTCATAAACATCTTAACTGGGTGTGGATGGAGACTCGGATGATTGATGCATACAGGTTCTGAGACAAAAACAAGCTGACTGAGCATGCCCGAAAGCAGAGGAACCTCCCCGACCCGTGAAGAAGTTCAGCAAAACAAAAAACGAGTTCAGTCTGTTCTCTTCTACATTTAGAGTCAGTCACTTTTATAAACGATGTGCATACATATCCATACATGCATCTTTTGCAAAAAAAAATAAATAAATAAATAAAATATCATAATTATCGAGTATTGTTTGTTTTAAGAAGTTTGTGGCATTGCAGAAAGAGTGTGATATGCAAACTTAGAAATGATTCAAAAGATGATTAAAATGCAAAAGCGCGTTTCGCAAACAGTTTCGGATCAAAACAACTTGTTTCTTTGTTAGCGATGAAAATGGTTACCGTATCGCCATCTTGTGGAGAATTTTGCAGCGCTAGTTTTTAAAGCCTCACAATTGACCGTGTGGTTTGTTCTCCCCCTAGTTGTGTGATGTTAAAATCACAACGTGCATGAAGGCTGTCACGTCTGGACTGCCAAGAAACAAGCTGTTTATTTAGATAACGATAAGCAAACCAGCCCGTGCAGTTTCTTAAACTGACACTGCGGCATGTAATCTCGTACCAAAAGTATGCATTATTTACACAGCGACGTCAGCTGAATGTCTTCATCCCTGTTCTCACTAATTGGTGTTGTTATTGTTCATAAGAGACACAGAGAACAGACATAATAAAATACATTTGAAATGTGTATCATGTATAAAATGTTCCAAATATGAACAAATATTTCTGTTTACATTTTTATACTGTAGAAAACTCTATTCTCACACAATTGTTTCTGTATCAATATAAAACTCAAAACAAAATCTCTTAAAACCACCTAGCATTGGTTCTTGTCAGTTCAATATAGATTGGCAATTTTTTTTTGCATCTGATATCGATATAGAAACAAATGTTGCTAACCTCTAGAGTGGCAACGCCATACAATGTTGCCAATCATTTGAACTGACAGGAACCAATGCTAACTAGCCAACCAAAAAAAAAAAGGACACGACTAATATCAACAATTGATCCATCCATAATATTCCAATAAGCTTCAAACATAAGCAGACAAAAGCATGTGTAAAGTTCATCAGCAATCCACTCCCTAAAGGATTTTTTGATGACGTCTAACAAAACACTGGCTTCATTCATCCTCTTTTCGTTTTATCACCCTAAGAAAGAACTTTTAATGAGAGGGTCTTTACTTTCTAAGAACCTTTGAATACTTGGGGGATACAGTGGGAACAGTACATAAAAACTTTTTCAAATGACCTGACAATCAAATGCAATGAGTGCTTCAGTAGTCAATGTAAAATTGAAAAACAGAAAAGTTGAAATTATGTAAATTAGTCATTTAGTGCCGCAAAGAGTTGAAATAAGAAAGTAGCTCACAACACTTTAGTTCTTGTTCTATTTTCTAATTAACAGCAACCCAAATGTGACCTTTTTTGTGATTTCATTTTAATCACAGTATTTGGGCTTTTATCACACTGGATAAAAGCATTTTACTTATGAAGTGCAGTTGCTTGTTGTTTGTGTATTTGATGAACAGATAAATGATTAACCAGATCACACATTTGCTTAGCATTATCACGACTGGGCCAGCTGTCAAAGGTTAGGAAAAAGCAGCCATGTCCCGAGTTACCATCAAAACTATTGCATGACTGAACCCTTAAAGGCACAGTTTACCCTTTGCCATTTCTTTCATTCACAGTGAATTGTGAATGAAAGTTAGGGCTCAAAGCGCAAAAAAAAATATCACCATAAAAGTGGTCTGCAGAGGCTATAAGCCTTCTAGAAATGTTATGAATGGGAGGAGGTTGTTTAATGCAAGCAATTGTCAGAATTTCAGCAAATGATATTGATATATACGGTCTAACTCATTAAGGATTCATTCAATACTTGTGTAGTGATATGTAGCCTATTTTTCACTCTGCGGGGAGCAAATTCATTCACTTTTAAATCACAAATCACTGATCTGTTTGGACAAAATATGGATTTGTTGATTCTGGCACATATTTAATATGGTTGTAAAATATTCACAAGATTGAATAAAACAAAACTTCTGTAATATAATGTAAAAAAAATATCAAAATATCTTCTATTGTGATAAACAGAAAAATAGTGTGCTAACAAGTGAGAGTATATAATAATTTTCATGTTTGATTGAACTACCCTTGAGCACTATAAGTTACCATTCATTACAAATTAAAGAAAAAAAAGACCAACCAGGACATTCTTAAAAGGTTCTTCTTTTGTGTTTGCAAAACAAGAATCCCCAAATAGCACTATTTTGAGCTTTTAAAACCCTTCATTATGCACGAAGTAAATAAATGACCTATTGTTTTTGTTCGTTTAGTGTTCCTGACACCAGGCTAAGCAATTGTTTGTTGTTTTAATGATAACCCATAGACAAACAGTGCCTGTTAATCTACCGAATCTTAACAAACCCACCTCGGATAAGATGCTGTCTCTTCCTGAAATAAGTAATCTTGGACGTGTAGTCGTTATAGACGGTGTTGACGCCGACACTGCGGTTTTCCAGCCAGTGGGCTATAGCGACTCCTCTTCCCAACACCCTCAGGGACCGGACCTTGATCTCCCGGTTGAGCTCCAGGATCACCACGCCAGTGACCATCTCCCCGCTGCTGTACACAATATCAACCTGACCGTCCAGCTCGAGAGCAAAGTGTTTGATGCTTTGGAACGCCATAAATTTGATGCCAAGAGTATAAAGTTTGAGTCATAAAAATCATGAGTTATGCATGTAATTGTTTGGAAAAACTATTCTCTAAATCATCCAACAACTGAAGATACCATATTGCTCAATTAAATAAACGTCGCTGAAACTTAATTAAAAGTCAGTTTTAACTTGCTGAAAAAGTTACTATGTTATATAGGTGACAATACAGCATGATCAAAATGAAAAGGAACGGATTTTCTACTTTTAAACTCACAAACTTCGAGTAAAACACAACCCACGCCGAGTGTAGGGGGTTAAATGGGCTCTGTTTGTTGTTTGAGACCCGCCCGTTTTCGTTGAAGCACGAATAAAAATCAAACACACGCCCATTTATAGTGGTGACCACGCCCACTCGCTGATGTAAATATGCCTTCTGAGTCATGACAGACAAGTGAATAACGGAGGAACATTTATTACAAGAGTTTCTGCTATTTTTAAATATATTATTTTTGGTTATTATAAATCTGTCTTTACTAAAAAAAAATGCTTGCTTTGTTATAAATTAAATTTATTTTCTTTGTAAATTCCATATTCACAAATGCAAATTTACTAATACCAAACCATATTGTCCTATATATATTTTTTTATTTTATTTTATTTTTTGCAAGAATTTAGTCATTAATTAAATATAATTTCATTATCTGAAAATAAGAAAGCAAACAGAACTGTTTCATTTTATAATTGTTACACTGTAATTTATTCTTAAACATCTTACCCTCAAGTTTATTTTATTTTCTTTATTATTTATTTTTTTTCTTTTCTTCTCTCTTGTTTTTTTTTTCCGACAATGTAATTCATATTCTGTATTGTATACAAATATTGATATGAACATGCAGGGGTGGACTGATTTGGGGGCCCTTAGCAATACCAAGTCTGGGGCCCAAGTACTGAAACTCAAAACATTCACTTTTTCTATAGATATATATATTTTTTCCCACTGTAGATTATTATTATTATTTTGTTAATTAACTGCATGTCAAAATATATATATTTAAAGTATTTTTCTATATTTTAATATTTTAAGGAACCTTTATCTTCTGAATGTAAAATGCAATAAATTAAATGGAATTAATTTATGAAAAAAAACTATGTACAGTTAATTAGCCTTTTTTGTGATTAGAATTCAAAACAAACATTTAAACAAATTAAATTCACAATCAACCAAACTGATGTCATTCATTCATTTTCTTTTCGGCTTAGTCCCTTTATTAATCTGGGGTCACCACAGTGGAATAAACCGCCAACTTATCCAGCATTTGTTTTATGCAGTGGATGCCCTTCCAGCTGCAACCCATCACTGGGAAACACATACACACTTATTCACACACACATACACTACGGACAATTTAGCCTACCCAATTCACCTGTACTGCATGTCTTTGGACTGTGGGGGAGAAACCGGCGCACCCGGAGGAAACCCACGCAAATGCAGGGAGAACATGCAAACTCCACACAGAAATGCCAACTGACCCAGCCGAGGCTTGAACCAGCGACATTCTTGCTGTGAGGCGACAGCACTACCTACTGCGCCACTGCGTCGCCCCCAAACTAATGTTTTCATCATTTTCATATAAATTGAATAATTGCTGTTTGTGAATTGGCGGTCGTCACTGCTCACTGTGAAATGTTATTTTATTTGAACAGACCTTCTTTTAACAAGCTCACAGTACTCGTCATCTGACAGGTGTTCCAGTCAGAAAGCAGTTTAAACTCAGTAAAACCTATAGCTCTCTTGTAAATTTTCTGTCATATGTTGTAAAATCTGTCTATAATTGTTAAGATTTTAACATTATTTCTTCTGTGTTTCATTGTTTGACTTATTTTTACTTTTTTCCCCTCAAATGTTCCCAAAATGGTCACTCTTGACCATTTCTCACTCTGATTGCTGACAGGCCGGCAGTGTCTTTGAACTGCTCACACCTGACCTGTGTGCAGTATGGAAAGAATGTTCCACTATTCATGGAGGTTTTAAAAAGAGGAAATAACGTTCAAATATTAACAGCTATACACAGATTTTACAACATATGACAGAAAATTTACAAGAGAGCTATTTGTTTAATACAAGGTTCTTGGCATTGGTCGGGGCCCCCTAATTCCCTGGGACCCTAAGTGGCTGTTTCCCCCGCTTATTGGTTAAGTGCACCCCTGAAAACATATCAACTGTTTTTTTTGCAACCATAGATATATACGCTAGATATCGCATACAGATCAGAGAATGCATCAATAGCGACGCCACATTTGTACAGTGCTTCCAGGACAAATGCCATTCAATCGCACTAGTCAAGACTAAAACCAATGTGAAGATGCTGGACCTTAGCGCTGTGTATAGGGGTGTTGTAATGAGCAAACAAAGAAAAGAGCAAACAAACAAAGAAAAGCACAAGGCAGAACATTTCATTAGTAAGATTTCTTTTTTATGTTTTTGTATGTTATGAACTTTTATGCTCAACAAGTAACGTTACTGATGATAATACAGTCACTTACTGCATTTACCATAAGGCAAAGTAGCACCAATTTACTAGGCTTATTCTAGTTTTGTTGAATAAATTAAGCAAACAGTGTAAATGGAGTATGACAACAAGATGCTGCGGTGCCAGAAACTTGTATTATTGTCGGCTAAGTGAATGAGTCTTTCATATTGAGGATTCATTCACAAACAAATCGCTCCCTCTGTTAGAATTAGAAGTGAAAGCAGGAGAGGGGTGTGATTCAGGACATGCGCTGCGTCCGAAATCGCATACTTCCATACTATACAGTACGCAAAAATCAGTATGCTAGCCGAGTAGTATGTCCAAATTTATAGGATTCGAAAATCAGTATGCGAGACATACCCAGATGACTTACTACTTCCGGCGAGATTCTGAAGTGCGCATCCCATGCACGGTGTGCTATCCCATGATGACCCGCGAGAGAATTCATGAATGGGAGTGAATCGACACAACTGACACAGGTAGGTCACTTGACCATGTAAAAATGGCGAATGCAGTATGTCTGAATTCCATTCATAATGTTCACATTAATACTGTATAGAACGTACTTTTGTAACGACCGAGTAGTATGTTTAAATTCAAATGCAGTACCTACAGAGTAGCAGGAGGTTTTGGATGCAGCCATGGATTAGATCAAATTTAACAGGGAGGGAGGATAATACATAATACACACAAACACATTCTCTTTGTCAGCAATGCCTAGGCGGTCACTTATCCATCGATGTATAAAAGTGTTATAAAAAACACTTTCCATAAATATTTGCCCCAACTCCCCCCCCCCCCCCCCCCCCCTTTTTTTTTTCGTAGACATCGCGCCTCTCCTGTCCCCCCCCTCCTTTCATAAACATCGCGCTTCCCCTGTGACCCCCCCCCCCTTTTCATAAACATCACGCTTCCCCTGCCGCCCCCACCCCCAGTAAAGCTGAAGTACATCGCTGTAACATTTTAAACTTGTAAAACTCACTCTTGATCACATTTGATGATGATTAATGATCCTAGCAAACTAAACACACCTTTTATTCTCGGTTGCTTTGCGTACGTCCTGTCTTGTTGATATGATAAAACACATGACTACCAGGACATGTTAATACACAGCTGTCAATCAGTATTAGTGGGTGTGGGGACCGCACTTCTACGTCAATTCGCGGTTGATCTGAAAACCGCTTCAATTTGTCCTCCATTTTTATGTTGTTAAATTGGGAAAAAGCACTGGGTGTGTTTATATCACCCCAATATGACGGTCTATACACTATACCTACACATATGTCTGTCCAAACAGCTCGAAAAGTAGATTTTTCACCATAGGTGCCCTTTAAGAAATTAAAAATGAAAAATACATTAACTACTAAATGTCACTGGTTAATGTTGTTAATTTTTCAACACATTCCATAATTTCTAAAATATAAACCACCAAATGGTTTATATGTTGGTTTACGGTAAAAGTACCGGAATGAATACAAATACTATGAAAAAACAAAAAATATAAAGTGAAGATTAATTTATTTAAAAACATAATCAAAATAAAGCATTTTGTATCTTTATATTTTGAAGTATGCCATAAAATATTTCAGATTCTCATTTAACATGTTTTTGGTGTTATAATAAAACCAAAATCAAGTGTAGTAGTGCAACATGATTATATTGGTTTAATTTTTTTTGTAAAACCAACAATTCTGTATGTGTAAGCCATTATTTAAAACGTTTCAAACGGTCAACTAGTTGGTTGAGCAGGCACTTAAAGGAATATAATTTATAGGCAACACAGTAGCTCAGTGGTTAGCACTGTTGCCTTACAGCTAGAAGGTCACTGGTTCGAGTCCTGGCTGAGCCAGTTGGTATTTCTGTGTGGAGTTTGCATGTTCTCTCTTTGTTGGCGTGGCTTTCCTCTGGGTGCTCTGGTTCCCTCCACAAGTCCAAAGACATGCACTATAGGTGAATTAAATAAACTAAATTGGCCGTAGTGTATGAGTGTGTGGGTTTCCCAGTACTGGGTTGCAGCTAGAAGGGCATCTGCTGCGTAAAAAACATTTGCCGGAATTGTTTGGCGGTTCATTCCGCTGTGGCAACCTCTGATAAATCAGAAAACAAGCTGAAGGAAAATGAATGAATGAATAAATAAATAAATGAAATTTATAGTGAGGAGATTTTTGGAGGCCATCATGCATACACTGTATGATACAGTTTCATTTGAAGTGGATCAAAATGTTTCACCAAAGTCCCTTATGAAATTGTACAATCCGTTCTTGTCTAAGGACAACTTTGATCAACTTTTTTTTGATCGACTTCCAATTTTGACTACTTTACAATATTTAAACATGAATAAACTTATAACATAACATGCAGAATAAGAATAAGACAAAAGATAAAACCTAATATATAACATTAAACGCTGAGCTTTGTATAAACACCAAGAAGCTACAGTTCAAGGTTACTTTTTCTTTTTGGTACAAGAGTGAATGTTCTGTTTGTTTTGAGTGTGAGAAAGCCAGGGTGAGTTAGACATGGCAACAGATGGCTTGATAACACACAGGCTCTGGGTAAATATGCTAAACATGCCACAAAAATATCTGATTAAATATGCTACATCTGGCACTCTGCCATGATATTTTGCACACGCTCTGGTTTGAATGCCTATATGTGCTGTGTGAGGTCAGCGAGTCAGTCACTCTCTGACATGCTTCTCTTGGTTGCCACACACCCACATACACACACACACACACTTCATCTGTAAGTAGGACACATTGTGTTGTCATAACGCATCAAAGCATTCTTTATGCTGATAAGACCTTCTCGCAGTCATTGTTATGCAGGTAATGGTGCTGTGTGCCAAATTTAGGACATTCTGGACTTGCCTATGTGTTCTGATTAAAATGCGTTTGTGTTTTACTTTATAAACTAGAAGTAAAGTTTGTAGACATTTTGAAGCACTGCTAGGCGGTTGCTAAGGTGATGCTAGGTGGTTGCTAAGGTGTTCTAGGTCATAGCTAAGGTGTTGCTAGGTGGTTGTTAAGGTATTCTGAGTGGTTGCTAAGGCGTTGCTAGGTGGTTGCTAAGGTGTTGCTAGGCAGTTGCTAGGGTGTTCTGAGTGGTTGCTAAGGCGTTGCTAGGTGCTTGCAAGGGTGTTGCTAGGCGGTTGGTAAGGTGTTCTAGGTCTTTGCTAAGGTGTTGCTAGGGTGTTCTAAGTGGTTGTTAGGCGGGTGTGAAGGCATTGCTAGGTGGTTGCTAAGGTGTTGCTAGGCGGTTGCTAGGTGGTTGCTAATGTGTTCTGATTGTTTGCTAGGCAGTTGCAAACATAAATTAGCATAGATTTAGTAAGAATTAGCATTATGCTAGCATGTTTCTAGCATAAATTAGCATGTTGTTATCATGGTTCTAGCTTGAATTAGCATGGTGCTAGCATGTTTCTAGTATAACCTAGCATGTTAGCATGAATTTAGTATTAATTAGCATGTTACTAGTATGGTTATAGTATGAACTAGCATGTTGCTAGTTTGTTTATAGTTTGAATTAGCATGTTGCTAGTGTGATTAGTATGTTTGTTAGTATGTTTAGTATGTCGTTGGTATGTTACTAGTATGATTGGTATATTGTTAGTATGAATTGGCATGTTTCTTGCTAGTTGGTTGATGGGGGGTTCTGAGTGGTTGCCAAGGTGTTCTAGGTCCTTGCTAAGGTGTTGCTAGGTGGTTTCTAGAGTGTTCTGATTAGTTGCTAGGCAGTTGCTAAGGCTTTGCTAGGTGATTGTTAAGGCGTTGCTAGGTGGTTGCTAGGCGGTTGCTAGGTGTTTTCTAAGATGTTGCTAGGCAGTTGCTAAGGTGTTCTAGGTCATTGCTAAGGTGTTTCTAGGTGGTTGTTATGGCGTTCTGAGTGGTTACTAAGGCGTTGCTAGGTGGTTGCTAAGGTGTTGCTAGAAAGTAGCTAGGGTATTCTGAGTGGTTAATAAGGCATTGCTAGTTGTTGTAGGCAGTTGCTAAGGTGTTCTAGGTCATGGCTAAGGTGTTGCTAGGTGGTTGCTAGGGTGTTCTGAGTGGTTGCTAGGCAGTTGCTCAGGCATTGCTTGGTGGTTGCTAAGGTGTTGCAATAGTGTTGCTAGGCGGCTGCTAATGTGTTTTGATTGGTTGCTAGGCAGTTGCTAACATGGTTCTTGTATGAATTAACATTGTTCTAGCATGTTTCTAGCATAAATTTGCATGTTGCTAGCGTGGTTCTAGTATGAATTCCCTCCCACACAATACCACGAGACACATTCGAACGCCTCCCCCAAGTCCACAAAGTACATATGAAATGGACAGACCTGCAGCCTCGATAATGATGATATTCTTATTTAAAATTCTGAAGACCATATTTATCCATTAGTTATCAATAGTTTGCAGAACACAACAGAAAATTTTGCTTAAAACATATACTGTACATCTTAATGCAAATCCAGAGCAATGACAATAAATAAGAGACCTACATAAGGAAAAGTTATGCTCTGAGAGTTGCAAGAAACTAATGTTTAAAGTCAAAAGCAAAACCACATGTATAACAAATGTGCTGGTCTTGGTATTGTCTATGGGACTTTACTTAAAATAGGTACCTTGAAATACTTACCCCATTCTTAACCAACCTCATTCTCTAACTTTCTTTATGTTTCACAGAAATGAATCCTGGGTATGATCTCTGGTTTATAGGCTGACTTTTAATATAGTTTATTTCAAAGCCCTGGATTAACTTCATTGTGTCAGAATCATAGAGTGAACAAACATTGCATGAAACCTGTTTACATAAACGCTCTAGCAATTGCGCTCCCTCAAGTTATATGAGATTTCTGCATGGGATTTCTGCACTACAAAACTTAAGAATGAAGTGTCCACGGTAAATTACTTTTCACATTTTCCCCACAAATGTGCATTATTTGACTGTTTAAAGTAGTGTATAGACCAGAGGTGGGCAAACTACGGCCCGTGGGCCATATGCGGCCCGCTGAACACTTTTATCCAGCACATTCAGTTTCATCCAACACATTCAGTTTTAAAAATGCTGCTTCTGAGTGACGGTTTGGTTCAGAATTAGTAAATTAATGATGCAATTACAAGTGAATGCCATTTGATGGCAGTATTGCACGCGGTACAGTTAGCACAACCAGTAGATATAGAACACACTCTCGGATATTAAAATGCACTCGACTGTTAATGTCTGAAAATGAGTCAGGCAAAGAAAAGAAAAATTGACTCTGAAAGTCGTGTGTTTAAACAAGAATATATAACAAAATACTTCTTCACCAATATCGGATAGAAAGCGGTATGTCTAATATGCCAAGAAAGTACTGTATCGCTGTTTTTAAAGACTACAACCTAAGGGGCTGATCACACCGAACGCGCTTTATGCGTTAAAAAGTGCCATTTTTGAACGGTTTACTAACAGCCACGAGGGTTTTGCGCACTGCTTAAGCGCCTTGTGCGCCTCGTGTTTTAACCGCCTGCTTGCGTTTTTGCCGTAGCAGACTCCAGACTTTTGGCTCGTTTCCACTGACTGGTACGGTACGGTACGGTTCGGTTTGGTACGGGTCACCTTTATCAGGCTTGCATTTCCACTAACAAGGGTACCCTTTTGGTCGGCGTGATGTCTGACAGAAAGTTTCAGTCGACGTCATTCTCGCTCGAGGAAATGTCTACAATAAAGCTGTACGGGTCACTTACATATCATATGAAAAGCACTTCTCACAACACAGATGTTTTACACACATAAATACTTGTGTAGAAATGTTTATTACTTACCTTTCAATGAACATGAGTTGATTATAACTGCAGATCAAAGACAGTGTGAAACAGCCTACTGTAACGTCTGTAATTATAATAAATAACTAAATAAATGAACATATATAAACACATACAGCCCCTTACAGTCTCCGATATGTTCCCAACTACAGAAGAACTACATATAGCAGACATTTCGCCGGTATTTAGGTTCAAAACAACACAAATTATAGCCTACAGTCAGTGAAAACCTCTTAACTGTGTCTGTAATCTTCAGCAGCACATGTAGCCTTTGTTAGAGAGTAATTCAGTCATTCCCGGTTCATATTAGTCCAAAAGGTGAAGATAATAAGTTAGTTATACATGGCATTTTGTTTGTGTTTGCTGAAAAATGTGCTACTTTTTTTCTTTTCCGGCTTCTCCTTTGTTTCTTCACGCTTCACTCTCGCGTTTGTCAGTGTCTGACAGGATCGGGTTTCAAAAGCACGTCAATAATCAAGCGCAGGTTATTATCATCAGCTCAAGAAGTTTATTATTTCAGATATAATGTTAGACGCGCGCGAGCGCAAGAAAGAAAGCAAAACCACTCGCGCCTCAGACTGGCTCGTAAAAAAACTATGGGGCACAGGGTAAATCTGCTCTTCTTCTTGGATTTGTGGCTGTTCATCAAGACGACGACAAGGTTTGTTTGAGCCCAGATCGATCATGGCTCGTTATTATATGAATTCATAATTCTGCTAAAATTTCTCGCTGTGTTTTTCAAACATGGCGTTTTTTTTGTTTTCATTCTGGCTTGTTGCGTAAGCGAATGACGTATCTCTGTAAACCAATAGTGTTCAGCTGCGCGTGTGGCTCCGCCTTTTGGTACCCTTTCTCGTGTTTGGTACTATTTTGAAAGGGTGCCGAAAAAAGTGGTATGGTACAGTTCGGTTCGCTTTTTGACAGAGGAAACGGCCATAAAAGCATACCAAACCAAACCGTACCGTACCGTATCACTCAGTGGAAACGGGCCATTTGACACCCTTGCAAAGAGAGGGGACCAGGCTCATTGTTCACATGTGTTAATTTTTTGTCATAGAATATATTTTCCATGCATACATCCACTTTAAAAAGTTATTTTATCAAAGATTTGTGGTTTCATCAAGTTTTATGATGATTGATTTGTATATTCTAAAAGCAGTGCAAATTAGATTATTGTAAATTTGACTGAATAGTAATTTTTTAAAAGTTATTTTTAATGTGTTAATATAAGATTTTTTTCTATCAGACAATATCTTTTCTATTCCCCACTGTAAAAATGATGACATTATTATTATTATTATATTTTATAAGGGATTATTTTATTGTTTTATGATGATTGATAAGTAAATATAAATAGCAGTGCAAATTAATTTGACTTGTAAATTTGACTTAATATTATAAAAAAAAAAATCAGTTTTGTGTTACTGTGACATGTCCGATATTACATATTCCATGCATACTGCCACTATAAATAAAAGTTATTTTTTGAAGGATTAGACATGTGGCCCTTCACTTGGTTTGCAAAACTTGATGTGGCCCTCGGGTCTAAAAAGTCTGCCCACCACTGGTTTAGACCAACAGTAAAGTGGGGTAAAGGGCAGTGTGAAAAGCCATGTGTTTATTATCTGTAAAATGGATTACAATAAAGTCCATAGTTTCAAGAAGCAATTTTTTTACTCTATTTAGTACGGTGGCCGAGAGAGCTTAACACGCTGCAATTTAAGAAAGCACATGCAATTACAAAAAACTCCAGCAAATAAAGAAACAATCTTCATCAATTTGACAGCACATGTTTTGCAAATTGGTCACAACACAAACAGCTGAAGAAATGCGCTGCAAATTGGTCACAAAACTTGCAAATATGCACGTAACACAACGCAAATGTTTCTAGGGGACCCAAAAACATGACGTACCCTGCTGAGATATGGATGTGTTATCATGCTGTGACTGTTGCTCAGTGATGTGATTTGTGGCCTTTGAAAGGTGAGTTGTTTTTCGTTAATTTTAATAAATTAAATGATTACATGACATAATAAACCATAATACCACACATCTATGATAATAACACATCCATATCTCAACAGGGTCCGTCATGTTTTTGGGTCCCCTAGAAACATTTCCGTTGTGTTACGTGCAAATTCGCAACTGTTGTGACCAATTTTCAGCGTGTTTCTTCAGTTGTTTACGTTGTGACCTATTTGCTGCGCGTTTCATCAGTTGTTTGTGTTGTGATCAATTTGCTGCACGTTTCTTCAGTTGTTTGCGTTGTGACCAATTTGCTGCGGGTTTCATCAGTTGTTTACGTTGTGACCAATTTTCAGCGCGTTTCTTCAGTTGTTTACGTTGTGACCAATTTGCTGCACGTTTCTTCAGTTGTTTTTGTTGTGACCAATTTGCTGCGTGTTTCATCAGTTGTTTGTGTTGTGACCAATTTGCTGCAGGTTTCTTCAGTTGTTTTTGTTGTGACCAATTTGCTGCAGGTTTCTTCAGTTGTTTGCATTGTGATCAATTTGCTGCGGGTTTCTTTAGTTGTTTGCGTTGTGAACTATTTGCTGCGGGTTTCATCAGTTGTTTGTGTTGTGAGCAATTTTTAGCGTGTTTCTTCAGTTGTTTACGTTGTGACTAATTTGCTGCGCGTTTCTTCAGTTGTTTGTGTTGTGACCAATTTGCTGTGGGTTTCTTCAGTTGTTTGCGTTTCAGCGCCTTTCTTCAGTTGTTTGCGTTGTGACCAATTTGTTGCGCGTTTCTTCAGTTGTTTACGTTGTGACCAATTTTCAGCGCGTTTCTTCAGTTGTTTACGTTGTGACCAATTTGCTGCACGTTTCTTCAGTTGTTTTTGTTGTGACCAATTTGCTGCGGGTTTCTTCAGTTGTTTGCGTTGTGATCAATTTGCTGTGGGTTTCTTCAGTTGTTTGCGTTGTGATCAATTTGCTGTGGGTTTCTTCAGTTGTTTGCGTTGTGAACAAATTTGCTGCGCGTTTCTTCAGTTGTTTGTGTTGTGACCAATTTGCTGCACGTTTCTTCAGTTGTTTTTGTTGTGACCAATTTGCTGCACGTTTCTTCAGTTGTTTGCGTTGTGATCAATTTGCTGCGGGTTTCTTCAGTTGTTTGCGTTGTGACCAATTTGCTGCGGGTTTCATCAGTTGTTTGTGTTGTGAGCAATTTTTAGCGTGTTTCATCAGTTGTTTACGTTGTGACCAGTTTGCTGCGCGTTTCTTCAGTTGTTTACGTTGTGACCAATTTTCAGCGCGTTTCTTCAGTTGTTTACGTTGTGACCAATTTTCAGCGCGCTTCTTCAGTTGTTTTTGTTGTGACCAATTTGCTGCGGGTTTCTTCAGTTGTTTGTGTTGTGAGCAATTTTTAGCGTGTTTCTTCAGTTGTTTGTGTTGTGACCAATTTGCTGTGGGTTTCTTCAGTTGTTTGCGTTGTGACCAATTTGCTGCACGTTTCTTCAGTTGTTTGCGTTTCAGCGCGTTTCTTCAGTTGTTTGCGTTGTGACCAATTTTCAGCGCGTTCCTTCAGTTGTTTTTGTTGTGACCAATTTGCTGCGGGTTTCTTCAGTTGTTTGCGTTGTGATCAATTTGCTGCGGGTTTCTTCAGTTGTTTGCGTTGTGACCAATTTGCTGCGCGTTTCTTTAGTTGTTTGCGTTGTGACCAATTTGCTGCGGGTTTCATCAGTTGTTTGTGTTGTGAGCAATTTTCAGCGTGTTTCTTCAGTTGTTTACGTTGTGACCAATTTGCTGCGTGTTTCTTCAGTTGTTTACGTTGTGACCAATTTGCTGCACGTTTCTTCAGTTGTTTTTGTTGTGACCAGTTTGCTGCGGGTTTCTTCAGTTGTTTGCGTTGTGACCAATTTGCTGCGCGTTTCTTCAGTTGTTGGGTTGTGACCAATTTGCTGCGGGTTTCTTCAGTTGTTTGCATTGTGACCGATTTGCAGCGCGTGTGCTGTCAAACTGACGAAAATGGTTTCTGTTTTTGCTGGTTTTTGTAATTACATGTGCTTTCTTAAATTGCAGCTTGTTAAGCTCTCTCGGCCACCGTAATTTAGATTATATTTTATTTATGTTATCAAGGAGTTGTGTTGGATTTTGTTGATTATGGTTACAGGAAGTTCACCCACTTTCCCCAAGTTCTAAACTTTTATGAATTTCCTTCTTCTGTTGAATGCAAAAAAAGATAATCTGGAGAATAATAGAACAAAAAAATAGCCATCCAAAGTAGGACCAAGCTACTAAGGAGCTGTTTTTTTCCAGTATTATTTAATATACAGTATATCTTCCTTTGTTTACAGTCACTTGAGTGACAAAATGTTCATTTGTTTGGGTGAACTTTCACTGTAAGAAAAAGTATGCAACTGAAAAAGCAGTTAGCCCCCTAAAATGATTATAATTATATTTATTATTATTTATTTATTATTATTATTATTATTATTATTATTATTATTATTATTATTATTACTATTAATTCATTTTTTTTTTTTTTCGGCTTAGTCCCTTTAGTAATCTGGGAGAACATGCAAACTCCACACAGAAATGCCAACTGACCCAGCCGAGGCTCGAACCAGCGACCTTCTTGCTGTGAGGCGATCATATACCCACTGCACCATGTGACGCATAATAATAATGATAATAATAATAATAAAAATTATTTTGCTACATCAAAATGGCATATGGCTGATGTGTTGTAGGGGTGGATTCTCCAGAAATTCCTTGCAGTAAGGCTTGGGCACAAAAGTTTCATTGTGGGTTGTCCTGAAGTCATGATCGCTGTTCCTGGGCCTGATATGGGTTTCTTTAACCTAGAAATAGATTTGCACAAGATCAAGATCAGCTCTCAAATTTGTACAAGCTGAGTTAGTAACTCATTTAACTGATAATTGAAGAAATATTGTACTGTACACACTAGGAACACCAGCCTAGGCTCCCAGTAAATGCTCATTGCTCAGTCTACATTTTTGCTAAACGTGAAATATGTTGCTCCAGGTACATTTCATTGCACATTTCAGTTGACAAATCCACTAGAGGGTGCTGTCTACATTTTTGCAAATCTGAAATATACTACTAAGGGTACATTTTGTTAAGTTTCAGACACACATCCTTCTTTTACACATCCATGAAAATGCAGGGCTTGTCGTACAGATCACCAAACAAACCACAGACCTACACCCTTCCATAAACCTAAAAGTGCACTGTGACCACGTATTTTTACCTTGCTCTTATCTCTTTTGTGGAGCCGTGCTTCATTGGACTCAAATCCGATTGCTCTGTACCACAAGTACACCGTACAAGGTACAGAGCAAACTGACCGCTCCAGAAAAGTTATCCGCACGGAAATAGAAAGGTGCTGCATGTATTCGATTACAAATTATGAGGATCTTTAAGGTGTTTTGTAGTTTTTCTTTGGTGTTTTGCAAAAAACTGCATGAACATAATACTTTAATCAGAAATAATATGTCCTTGTAAATATCATTAGTGTGAAAAGGAATAAAAGTTGTTTCATACTGCCCTGTATCATTTATTTAGCCAAGAAACAGCATTCAAATATATATCGAAGTACATATTTGTATGGCACTTATTTCTAAATGAGCCTTTATTGAGAAAACAGAACATCAGCAAAATTGTTCCAATGTCATAGAAACATCTTGTCCACCAATTGGATTTAACAAAACTTGGGCTCCACAGGAGAGACCACCTTACAGCTCAAGACAAGGGACTTTCATGGAGTGGATGATAAAGAGTTTTTATGGACTGTATATTAAACAGTTTATCTGCAGAGAAATGTAAATATTTTACCTGCTGAAGCTGGCCAGGGCTCAGCTCCTGTCTTCTAGAGTTTAGAGGGATAAAATCATTTTGCATGGTTGTAAGCAGCTGATCTGGCTCTAAAAACAAGAATATTTGATATTAACAAATGTTGTATTGTTGTAAATGGTGTAAAATGTCATTATTGCTTTTTTTCTGTAAACTAAAACTACCAAACCACTCTTTCTTCTAATTTAATAAAAATTTTAAGCTGTTTAAGATAAAAGTAGTATTATTTATTTTTGGACTGCTCAATACCACTGTTTCAAAAGATTTAAGAAATCTAATTTAATAGAATTTAAATAGAATTCTAATTTAATAGAATAACCCATTTATTTTCAATCCTAACAAATTTGTTATATTAGATTTGTATTTACATCATTTATTTTTTTGACATTTTGAAGAATATATATATATATATATATATATATATATATATATATATATATATATATATATATATATATATATATATATATATATTTTTTTTTTTTTTTTTTTTTTTTTTTTTTTACTTTTTTTTACTCATATAATTAAACAAGATTATTACCCCTTCTGTGAAATTTGTATTCTTTTTAAAAATATTTCCCAAGTGACATTCAGTGGAAAGCATATTTATATTAACTAATTTCAGTATTTTACTTTTACAAATTTTTACTTTACTTTTCATATTTTACTGTAATTTTTGCTAGATACTAGTATTCAGGTAAATCTACATATATGCATATATATGTTGTAGTATATATTATCTCCCTATATATTTATTCCACATTTTTTTTAACTACAGGGCAAAACAAACAGATATATACTACCGGTCAAAAGTTTGGGGTCAGTTTTTTATTTTTTTTTATGTTTCTTTAAAGAACATTATTCTGTTGATCAAGGCAACATTTATTGAATGTAAAAATAAAAAGTTAAATATTTATTAAAATTTCAAATTAAATTATTACTCCAGTCATTATTGTTTTGATTAATATTACCATTAATAATAATAATAATAATAATAATAGCAATAAAAAAATATTAAAAATAATTAATATTAGAGTGATTTCTGAAGCATAATGTGAATACAGGAGTAATGAAGCTGAAAATTCATCTTTAAAATCACTGGAATAAATTACTACGTTATGAACTACTTTTGAACAGTTATTTTATAGTGCAAAAACATTTTACAATTCGAACTGTATTTTTGATTAAATAAATGTAGCCTTAGTGAGCAGGATAAGCTTATTTTAAAACATTTAAAAATCCTACTGAGCCCAAACTTTTGACCGGTAGTGTATGTTTAACACATTTAGTTTTATCATGAATAAATCAATCAATAAATAAAGCCATAACATGGCATGGCACATACATTGTTTTTTAAAAATTTGTAATGTAAAGAATCGAGGGTACAGTTTGGGTTATTTTAGGTGATCAATCATTGTAAAAAAACAGGTTAGTAGGCTCAAAATACCTTGCTCAAAAAGCACATGACTAGGTGGATATACTGGTGTTTTGGGATGGACCACTTCTTTATGTGGAAACTGCTCCTGTGTTGTTGTGATGTAGAAACACCCAGCCATATTAGGCTTCCCGAATTCTACGTTGCTCAGAGTCCTGATACTGGATCCATCCACATGCACTGGGAACTTCGCGCTTTTCATCTGATAATGCAAACACCTCACACTTAGGAAAGATGTGCTTTTGTATTATTTAGCAAGTATATGCTGCAAACAAGTCAAACCTTTGGAAAGAACTGCTGGTTTGTTGTCGACAGTCTCTCTTGGTTAGCGTTAAGCAGCTCTCCCTTGAACACAGAGCTGAGAGTTGGGCTTCTGTGCTCTAGGTGAATAGGGCCTGCTATAAACAAACACAAAGCTATAAAATTAAATACTTCATGAATATATAATAATGATCTCGTTGTTAATGATGAATGCAGACTAGAAGTAGACAGGAGGTTTTTGTTGGAGTATTTTAAAATTATTTAATTATTGAAATGGCACCATCTGCTGGTCATGCTCTGCTTTTATATGGTAAAAAAAACAGTTACTTTTACTTAAAAAAATTGTAAATCCATTGTAACTTGAAATGTTAAGTTGACTTTTTTAATTACGCACATAGTTTATTTACTTGATAATGTTATGGCTGTTTTACACTGTAAAAACCTAACAGTCAAAATTACTAAATAAAATAAGTCAGCTTAACTTATTTTTTAAAAGCTTACTTTGACTCAATGAAAAAGAGTTATCGTTACTCATGAACGGATTATATTAAGCAGAACTCAAAACGAATGAGTTCTGAATGAATTAATTACATTTTTGTGTGTTAACTCTAATGCTAGAAGCAATACCAAACCATGTAAGTATATAACTGTTTGGACTTAATTTGTTGAACTCATCGTGATTTGATAACTGAACTTAAAATGTTTAAGTTACTTACACTGAAAGTTTGACAATACAAATTATCAACACAAATACTCATTCATTCATTTTCTTTTCGGCTTAGTCTCTTTAATAATCAGGGGTTGCCACAGCAGAATTAACCACCAACTTATCCAGCATATGTTTTATACAGCGGATGCCCTTTCAGAAATATACTGAAAGTAAATTCTACTCATTTGAAAAGCGTTTTGAACTCAGTGTTGAAGGCAACAGGTTAATTAAATACCTCATTACTTCAACTTGAATGGAGTAAGTTCACAGTACTCATATAGATTAGTTTTTTTTTTACTTAAATGGTTTGTTGAAATCGGTTTCTTCAAATGGTTTGAGTTGCCTTAACTTATTGGGTTTTACAGTTCTCAGTTACTTTGAGATCTATTCATTTATTGGGCTTTACTGTGCTCAAATTGCTTCATTTAATCAAATGGATTAAGTTCACAGTACTAATTAGGATTAGTTTTGAACTTAAATTTTTTGTTGCAATCAGTTTCCTCAAATGGTTTGAGTTACCTTAATGTTTTGGGTTTTACAGTATATATATAGTCATATAATTTACAGTACTCAAACCATTTTGTTTCCCAACAGAGATGGTTTGCTGCAATTGGTTTCCTCAAACTGTTTGAGTTAACTTTGCTTATTGGGTTTTATAGTATATTGTGTTCTCCCCTATTTTTTAGGTAAAGTCAACAAATCTCTCTAAAAACAACAGGGTTACTGGTTTTTGAGTTTACTAAAGTCTTTTTACACACTGACAAAAAATTATGGATTCCACAAAATTACTTCATGTTGTGCCAAAACAAGTTAACTGTTTTTACAAACTTAAGTGGATTGAACATAAAACCTTTAAGTTGTCCTTCTAAAATAACTTAACTTGAGTGTTTCAGCTCATGTTAAATAAATAGTTTAAACGAGCAGCCAAAGTTTATTTT
The DNA here is from genome assembly GCF_903798145.1 of Danio aesculapii. Lineage (NCBI taxonomy): Eukaryota > Metazoa > Chordata > Actinopteri > Cypriniformes > Danionidae > Danio > Danio aesculapii. Next base: position 15,048,236 of record NC_079445.1, read on the forward strand.
TTTTGTCATGAAAAAAAAGCCATGGAATAGTTAAGGATGCCTGTTTATTGTTGCATTAGGGGTTTACAAATGGTCAAATGATGTTCCTTTTGGGCTAAAGATATTTTTTTTTTACATATAAAGCTATCAATGAAGGAATTAGTAAATAAATAAATAAACAAAAACGCAAGTGAGTAAGTGAGAAGTAATAATCTAAGGATGTCAGTATTTGGAAAGTACAATTTAATAATAATTTCAATTTGATAATGCGTTAACATATTACATGTAATTAATACACTGTAAAACCCAAAAAAGTTAAGGTTACTTAAACCACTAGAGGAAACCGATTGCAACAAACCACTTAAGTTCAATCCTAATGAGAACTGTGAACTTAATCCATTTGAGTAAACGGAGCAATTTAAGCACAGTAAAACCCAATAAATGAAGAACTCAAACCAACTGAGTATTGTAAAACCCAATAAGTCAACCCTCTACTGCACACATTATGATAAATCTATTAAACTATATATATATTTGACAGTTTTTCTTTTCTTAGAATGGCTTGACTTCCATTTTTTTGGAAATTTTTTAAGGTACTTTAGATATATTATATGGATCTAACTTATAAATTTCAAATTTATAAATTAATTTATTTTATTTTCAGCTTAGTCCCTTTATTATTCAGGGGTCGCCACAGCTGAATAAACCGCCAACTTTTTCAGCATTTATTTTACGCAGCGGATGCCCTTCCAGCCACAACCCATCACTGGGAAACATCCATACACACTCATTCACACACACTCATACACTACGGTCAATTTTAGCATACCCAATTCACCTGTACCGGATGTCTTAGGACTGTGGGAGAAACCGGAGCACCCACAGGAAACCCACACGAACACAGGGAGAACATGCAAACTCCACACAGAAATGCCAACTGACCCAGCCGATACTTGAACCAGCGACCTTCTTGCTGTGAGGCGAACGTGCTACCCATGACACCACATTGCCAATTTATTAATTTTCCTTATAATTAAACATTTTGTTGTTTGAAATGATTTAATTGGTGTTACAGTATTAAAAGCTTTAACACAGAACTTATAAAAGACACCTTATACATACTTTCCAACAACTGATATTCCAACAGCTTTCATTTATTACATTCTCTTTTGCTGAATATTATTGAAATTGAATATAATATTGTATTACCATGTATACAACATACGGTAAATCTAAATATTTTCTCCAGTTAATATTATAACAAATAAATAACAAGTCTAATATATCCAGATGTTTCAGAATAATGTAGCTACTAGCTAACAATGTTTATATATTATACTATATACTTTACTACTCCTGTCTCATACTGTATGCCTCTGAACTAACTTACCTAAATTGTCTGCATCACTGCTCTTATCAAACGTCCAATCTGCATCACTCTCATGGTCACTAAAACCCATCTCATCCTCACTTTCATCTGAAGGAAGAGCCAGTTCTGACCTTTTCTTCTTTCACATACCATAGAACATGGTGGTCCTCACTAATACATGGTTCCCCTATCTATTCAAAAGTAGTATTGCCATTAAAATGTGATTTTATCCATAATTAAAATTCTATTAACATATAACTAATCAACATTATATTACTAGCATTCATGTTGTTATTAACTTAAAACATCACAGCTGACCTTGCTAGCTAGCTAACCCACTGCGATATTGCACATTCCACTATTGGACAACACATTTGGCAACACATACATTTGATCGATTTACAAAAAACTAATTTAATAAAAACTTTCTGAGTTGTGCATATGTCATGGTGATGTTTCAGATTTTTTGTGGATCTGACATAATTTGATCCTTTGTTTTTATTGACGTTTACATTTGCATTCAGCAATTACTCACAACACCAGTCTGTCAGAAATCGCACCACAGAAAAACACTGCAGGTCGTGTGACTTAACCAAAGCACATCATTGTCTTTTAAGGTCATCTCTTTCCAACAAAAACATTTTTAACGTTGGTCTTAAAGAAACAGTGGCTGGGAAATGAACATACAAATAACATGATACCATATGTATGGATGGCTGACGTGAAACTGACGTTTCGACACAGTGTCGAGATCCATAAACGCAAGTGTTTCGAAACACTGTACCGAAGCATGATCCGAAATACCCAGGTCACGTTTGGCCTAGTGGATCGTGCGTGTTGTAACAGATTTCCCAATGATTTTTGGGTTCGAATCCCGACTTGTACAAATACTCCAAAACCATGATTTTATGTATTCATGTTACTGTTTATGGTGTAGTCTAGATAGGCTACAGCTGCAGATACGCCATCAATTTAGCATCATTTTTGTAACTGTAAAACAATAATTAATATTTTTACAGTACTGTGATGGTTGAGTTTAGGGTTGGGGTAGAATAAAATAAATGGGAAATTTTATGAATAATATAAACAATTCTTGTTAACTTCTGTCCACAACTGTATCTGATCTAGCAACAGCGCTGTTTTATGACCAAAACAAGCCATATTTAATTATAAAGTGTGTATTCAGATGTCAGACCAATGTTAAAACAAAACAATGCACCTCAAACTGATATTAAAGCATTTCATAGTAGCTGTATCAGCCTGGAATCGAACCAACAATTCCCGTATGGTATTCAAGAACCCTAAGCACTTCACTTTATCACTTGAGGGTTCAATCCTACAAAGTGGGGTTTAATACCTCAATTTGCTCAACTGTTCTTTGCTGAAGCTGTTCCATTGCGATACATAAAAAATGACCACTAAGCACACATTTGCTTAAACTGTTTTAGTGTTTCATGAAGCCTCGCTTTGCCCACCACTAGCCATATGGTTACACCATGCGGTAGAGGGTTTAGGCAACTCAAACCGTTGAAGGAATCCATTTGCTACAAACCAATTGAGTTAAAAACGAATTTAAATGAGTACTGTGAACTTCTTGTAAGTTGAAGTAATAAGGTATTTAATTAACTCTTTAACACTCAAAGAGTTCAAAACTCTTTTCAAATGAGTAGAATTAACTTTCAGTAAATTTTGAGTTAACTACACTCATTTCATTTGATAAAGTTGACTGTTGGGTTTTACAGTGTACAATTAAAGACAAAAATAGTAGCCCTTGTGTTTTTTAAAATATATTTTTTCACATATTTCCCAATTTATGTATATTACTTTAAATATAATTTAATTATTTCTTTCTTTTTTTGGCTAAGGTTGATATTTTTATAGAACCTTTAAGAAATGTATTTTTTTTTGGATAAGAAAATAGTTAAATATTATATGCTGTGTCATTACGACAAAGACGTAAAAGATGTTTTTTTTATTTAACCCTCTATAAATTGTTAATGTAGGTGGAAAAAAAATTATTAATTCTAATTTTTGAGAGGTCCCTGATAATATATCAATCATCAGTACCAAAGATACACTCACCGGCCACTTTATTAGGTACACCTCTCCAACTGCTTGTTAACGCAAATTTCTAATCAGCCAATCACATGACAGCAACTCAATGCATTTAGGCATGTAGATATGGTCAAGATGATCTGCTGCAATTCAAACTAAGCATCAGAATGGGGAAGAAAGGTGATTGAAGTGACTTTGAATGTGACATGGTTGTTGGTGCCAGACGAGCTAGTCTGAGTATTTCAGAAACTGCTGATCTACTGGGATTTTCACACAACCATCGCTAGGGTTTAGAGAAAATTGTCTGAAAAAGAGAAAATATCCAGTGTGTGCCAGTTCTGTCTTGGTGCCAGAGGTCAGAGGAGAATGGCCAGACTGGTTCAAGCTGAAAGGCAACAGTAACTCAAATAACCACTCGTTACAACCGAGGTATGCAGAAGAGCATCTCTAAACGCACAACACATCAAATCTTAAAGCGGATGGGCTAAAGCAGCAGAAGACCACACTGGGTGCCACTCCTGTTAAACAGTACTTGGGAAAAACAATTTAAATTTCACAGGACTAATAATTCTGTCTTCTGCTGTGTATTACTTTTTTTCTATGTTTTTTAATCTTTAACTTGTTTGTAGTTTAAAAACTGCTGGTATTTTCCCATTTCGGTGACATAACAAAAAATACATGGCATGAGATGATACATGATTATACATACCAAATGTATGTGCACAGAATTGGTCAGATGATGTTGTTGTCCATTTATCATCAGGAAGTTCCCGAAGATTGATGTGCAGAGATTTGGTGTTGTTCCTGAATTTAGGAGAGCTGTCGAGCAAAAGAGTTCAAGTTAGATTTACCTCATTTACATAAAATATACAGTTGAAGTCAGAATTATTAGCCCCCCTTTGAATTTTTTTCTTTTTTAAATATTTTCCAAATGATGTTTAACAGAGCAAGGAAATTTTCACAGTAAGTCTGATAATTTTTTTTCTTCTGGAGAAAGTCTTATTTGTTTCATTTCAACTCGAATAAAAGCCGTTTTTAATTTTTTCAAAACCATTTTGGGGTCAAAATTATTACCCCTTTAAGATAGATATATATATATATATAATTATTATTATTATTTTATTTATTTATTTATTTTTTTGAATGTCTGCAAAACAAAACACTATTATACAATAACTTGCCTAATTACCATATCCTGCTTAGTTAACCTAATTAACCTAGTTAAGCCTTTAAATATCACTTTAGGCTAAATAGAAGCGTCTTGAAAAATATCTTGTAAAATATTATTTACTGTCATCATGGCAAAGATAAAATAAATCAGTTATTAGAAATAAGTTATTAAGACTATTATGTTTAGAAATGTGTTGAAAAAAAAAATCTTCTCTCCGTTAAACAGAAAATGGGGAAAAAATAAACAGGGGGGCTAATAATTCTGACTTCAACTGTATATAAAGAGAGAGCTTTCTTCTTATGTATAATAAAATCTTTTGATCAATAAAAAAATTTACATCTTTAGTCTTTATGCTGCATACAGAAGCACATTATCAGCACCTGTTGTCGACGGATGGTCTAAAATAGGTGGAATATGTTGTTTGATTGTTCAGTATCTTGTCTCGGTCTCCCATTGCAACAGATGAATACTGAACTCGTTGCTAAATAAAAGACACAATGAAATAAAAGCAAACATGTCACTGAATTGGCACTCTTTGAAAGCGCTGCAATTGATATTGAAATACCTTCTCTATGGATTGAAGAGGAGGATTTGAAGGACACTGTCTGTACTGGAACTGCTCTTGATAACTGGAGCTGCAAATCTTGTCCTTTTTGTCCTGTCTCAAATTCAAGCTGACACCTTATTGATACAAAGAAATCATCTTATATTAATCTTATATAACATATTGAATATAGAATCTAAAAATAAATATAAAATAGTAAGGTTTTCAGTCATTTCTGGACAATTGTCCCTCAAAACTTTCCATAACAGAGTACTTAAATATATTAGTCCTCTTTTTATACAAGATGCAAATATTGGTGCATTAATTGATAATTCAATTGACATTAAATAAAATGCAAGTAAGTGAGTGTTACAATTACATCCATTTGGTGGCGCTGTAAAAAATGTGTTGGGATAACATGAAGGAATTAAGTTATATTATTATTTTTTACAATTTTAAATGGATTGAACATAAAACAGTTAAGTTGTCCCCTAAAATATCAAGATTTGTGTTGTTTCAGCTAATTTAAAAAAAGAAGTTTGACTTAAATGAACTTAAATGAAGAGTATTTTAGCATGCTTTTTTCACATTTTGTATACTATTTTCATATAATTGTTAATTAGTCATAGATATACTAATGTTTAAAAGTAGAGTACACGTGTACTTGTGTATATATATATATATATATATATATATATATATATATATATATATATATATATATATATATATATATAATTTTTTTAATAGTGCGTTAAAAGCACATTTTAGTTCAATTTGTGTCTCAAAATAGCATAGTTGAGTACACAACACTAGTATATACTAAAATATACTAATTAATATTTTTAGTACATTAAGTAAAAAATTGATGTGTGAAAATAGGGCACTTTTAGTAATGTAATATAAAGTATACTTAGTGTCCTTTACACAGTTTATTCACTTTTTTAGATTTTTTAATGTATTACTATTATACTTTAAACTATTCTTAAATATATTTATAAATGTTTAAAATTAGGGTTCAAGTGTATTTCTAGTTGTAACTAAATTTATTTTTAAAATACAGATATAGCATGTTAAAAGCACATTTTAGTTCAATTTCATCGTATCTCAAAATAGCACAGTTGAGTACACTTAAATGGTCTTGAGTTTATCTTAACATATACTATATACTACTATTTAGTACAATAAGTACAAAATTAGTGTGCGAAAATAGAGCACTGTTAGTACATTACTAAAAAGTGTACTAAGTATACTTACATAATGTGTATTTTAGTGCACTTTTTTCCTGCGCTTGTAACTGTGTTTGAGGTTAAGGGTTAGTTCACCCAAAAATATTATTAGATTACAAAATTATATTATTAATTATTCACCCTCAAAACCACTGAGACTTTCGTTTATCTTTAGAACACCAATAAAGATAATTATTTTCCATGAAATCTGAAAAGCTTCAGTATCCTAAAGGTGGTGGCATATGGGTGATAATGCACCATTACAGACAGCAAGCCTGGTGACAAAGTGGCTTCATGAACATGAAATTGAAGTAATCTCCCATATCCTGCACAGTCACCAGACCTAAATAATATTGAGTCACTTTGGGATGCGAGTCATTAAAACGATTTCCTCCCCCAGTATTACACAGTGACCTGGCCATTATTCTGCAAAAAGAATGGCTCACAATTCATCTGGTCAATGCAATTGAATCTGTCATTCCCAAGACCAATTGATGGTGTATTGGCTGCAACTACACCATACACATGAATTATTGTGGTCTAAAACCAGGCATTTAATTTTCCTTGACGTGACGTGAGGTTTGTGGCTGGTGAGGCACGACTCTTTTAGGGTCATGTTTCTTTCTATATGGGTACATATGTCAGGTATATGTTGGGCCAAGGAACAATGTAAAATGTATAGCGATTCAATATGCCTCCCAGAAAACACCAAGGTGGACGCTATAAACAAATGTGTGTGGGTGTTTGGAGAATTTGAATCCGTTAGAGTTTAGATTTCTAACCCGTCTTCGTCGTTTCCTTCGCTTTGAGGATTGGTGACACGTCATGTTTAGTGTAGTAGGAACTGTACATCGTCTCTGGACATTTAATTTCCAGCACATTTGTCCAGACTGCTGTGGTGGGTCGAAGTAGTTGGGCTGCGGACATGGGCATGGGCTTGAAATCGGCGTGACTGGTCTCGAAGTTTCCACACACATCTCCATAAGGCATTTTAAAGTTGCTGCTCTGCATCGTCAGGTGGGTTAACTTTGGCTCAATAGGAGGTACAGGTGGATGGGAAGGGAAGGACAGCGCTGTCTCCGTCTGGAACTTTGATAGATTTCCCTGCTCTCCATACTGGAAATGTGGTGAAGCAGGACGGGATACACCAACTCTATTCACCTTGGCTGTGTCAATTAATTTAAAGTGGCCTTTGTTAACTGTCGCATACATGTCCTTTGCTCCGTCCAAAAATGCTACATTTGATATCCTAGATTGAAGCATCTTCATATCTTCGCGAGGAAAAGAAAATATGAAGATTTTTATTAACAAAAACCTGTGACTGAAATCTATAAAAAGGTTTAAATCAGTTAACAGTTCTGTCTGCTCTTGACAAATCACACTCAAATACAGCACACATATTATAGTTTAGCACTAGCTGTGAACTCATTATATGTACATACGTATTTAATAGATAAAATAAGAGTTACCTTCTTGTCTCGATATGTTCAAGTCGAAACACAAAGCCGAAGGGGGCACCAAAAGACTTATCAGTTTGTTGTGGAGACATTAAATATTAAATGTTCACCAAGACAACCATTGTAACTGGTTCGGAGTTGCACAGTCAAATCATTTGGAACCAAAGTGTTTTATTTTAGCATGTGACAAATTTTATGGTGTTTACTGAAGCGTTTATTTGTTTGTTCGTTTGTTTTTATATTAATTCATAAGAGCAGTCATACTTTTTTTAGATTGAAGTGAACCTACACTCTACATTAGATGGCAGTATTGGGTCAACTGAAGTCTATATATTTAAACAGTACCAGTTGTCCTAAAAAAGCATTTAAAAATAAAACACATCTTTAAAAATGGACAAAAGCATATGTATATTTGGTATCCAAAACCAACCATACCATGAAGCAAGACAATATGCAACTATAATTTTCTTATTATGATATTATAAAGTATTGCAAGGAACAGGGGCGTAGTGGACATTTTAAAAGTGGGGGGGACAGCTGTATGAGATCATATGTTCATATAATTATTAATCACCTGTTTCTAAATGGTCTGTCTCTAGATTTGAGGGGGACGTATCCCCCCCATCCCCCCCGGTTGCTACGCCCCTGGCAAGGAAAATAGTTTCATAAAATATAAAAATCTATTAAAACAACATGGAAAATGACTGCGCAATTAATAGAAATAATTAATGGTTATTCTAATTGATTTATATGAAGATTGGTTTAATATTAACTAAATAATACATTAATGGGCAGTTTGTAATGCAACATGGAGCCACTGTTTAGCAGAATAATGGGAAACTAGATCTGAATTTACTTAAACAATTCAATTTAAACCAGATTATTTTTATAATCACCATGAGTACTGGCTTAAATTATATCAGCTTCACTAAATATATTAACATTATATTGTATTTTCCATATGGGGGCGGAGCTTAATGTAAACAATACTTTATATTTTCCAAATGTTACCGAATGTCATTCATAAATCTACAGTAAAATAACATTTTTGTTATAAAATTAAATTCAAAAAACATCTTTGGATCCAATTTTATTAAAAACCACAGCAACGCAATTCCAAAATGCTCTGTAATTATTCTAATTGAATATTACAACGAAACACAGCTAATGCAATCAGAGCAGCACTTTGTTCCTTCATTAATTTGTACTCCATGACATGCAATTTAACCAAATAAAGAAATTAAAAACTATTTTACATAGGCATCAATATTTATAAAGTGCCATAAAGAGTATTTTGGGGGCATTTGGGATTGGGAAAAAAAGTGAAATTAAAGGACATGTTAACATGAAGCAAATACTTTTATTGGGAATTCATATAAAAACCACAAACAGCAGGCACACAATAGAAAAATAACATATGTGCAAATGTCTTTGAGGTTACAGAGATGTCCAAGCAAGGTAAACTCAACAGTTAACAGGCTAAAAACACATTTTCAAAAACAGGAAGAAAAAAATACTTGGTATAAAGATGCATGCTGAGGTATTGCAAATTATAGTGGTCTATAAAAAGGCGAAAGTGTTTTTCCTAAAGGGTCATTGCTGTTAGAAGTGCCATTTTGAACTAATGGAATCTGACAGTGAAAACTAAATTGAATCCTTGCAGAAATGCATTACATTACAGACATATTCAGACAGACCAGTTGAAATAATGAATAAATTAGTTAATGAAAAGGGGAAGTTAAGGTAACGATTCCCTCGTTAAGCAGTTGTTACTAAGAGAAATACCATGTTATTTTGTTAGTGCTGTGTGCTTAGATTTCCTTCTTTCTATAGTTGTCAATTACAGAGCCCTACATTAAGCTAATTTTATTAGGCATGTAAGATCAACGAAGTTCAACAAGCCGTTAAATCACTTAAACGTCCTATCAGAGACATGCTGGTGTTCGTAAATATTGAGATTTTTCTTATAATGTTTCTAACAATAACAATGGTTGATACATTGAACAGGAGCTTCATTTGCAGAACATTTTGTTCAAACTCTTACAGAAAAAAGCACACACTGGCTTCACATTAAAGTGATAGTTCACACAAAAAAAATTTCTTTAAATGAAGATTTATTACGTAAGCGTTTCTTTTTTCTGTTGAACACAAAAGAAGATAATTTGAAAAATGTTGAAAATTGGTAAACAGTGGCATTTATACTGTAGGAAATAAAAACACAATTGAAATCAATGGCTGCTGTTATCCAACATTCTTCACAATATCTTCTTTTGTGTTCAAAAGAAAGAAACTCATAAATGATGAGTAAATGATGATTACTCTTAAAAAAATGAGTAAATGATGACAGAATGCTCAGTTTTAGGTGAACTGTCCCTTTAAAAATCACACGTGAAACATAAAATGTGATTTTATTTTATTTTTTTCACAGGCAAATTTTGCCAAAACATTCAACATGTTTGTTTCACTTGTTATTTTAATATGAAGCTAACTGTGTTTTTTTCTGTAAGGGAAGTCTTATTAATTTTGCTTTAGAAAACTAGTCACAACCAAATCACAGATATCAACAACTTCAGCTATTTTATAATCTAGTACCAAGTCTTAAAGACACAGTTCACCCAAAAATGTAAATTTGCTCAGTATTTATCCGCCCTCAAGTGGTTCCAAACCTTTATGAGTTTCTTTCTTTCTTTTGAACACAAAAGATGATATTTTGAAGAATGTTGGAAATTGGTAACCACTGGCATCTACAAGAAATACAAAAACTATTTAAGTCAATAGCTGCTGCTTTCCAACATTCTTCACAATATCTTCTTTTGTGTTTAACAGAAGAAAGAAACTCATAAATGATTAGTACTCCTAAATAAACGAGTAAATGACAGAATGTTCATTTTTAGGATAGATCTGTCCCTTTAAATCAAAGTGAAACACATATTAAATGTGGTTTGAGAACATTTTCATGTGAACAAAAAGTAATCGATGACTTCTTTTATCTCATGCAAATTTCGCCAAAACATTTAACGTGTTTGTTTCACTTGTTATTTTGACATGAAGTTAACGGTGTTCATTCCTGTAAGGGAAGTCTTATTTGTTTTGCTTCAGTAAACTAGTCACAACCAAATCACAGATCTCAACAACAACATGAACTATTTTTATAATCTAGTACCAAGTACTTAAAGTCACAGATCTCCCCCAAATTTAAATTTGTTCAGTATTTACTCGCCCTCAAGTGGTTCCAAACCTTCATGAGTTTGTTTCTTTCTTCTGAACACAAAATTTAAGAATGCTGAAAACCGGTAACCATTGACTTGCATGATAGGTAAATCAGTAAAAGTCAATGATTACAGGTTTCCAGCTTTCTTCAAAATATCTTCTTATTGGATTCAGCAGGATAAATAAAGACAAACCGGTTTTGAACAAGTGAAAGGGTAGTAATTAATGACAGAAGTTTTAGTTTTGGGTGAACTATTTCTTTAAATTCTTTTAGAGAGTTCAATATGATTTTCCTCATGACTAATTTAAGCAAACAGGCTCTGGTCGTCATGTGATATTTGTTAGTTACACCCATTAATCTCAGCTCTCGAGAAGCAAATATGGAATGTGGGTGCAAATATTCTCCTAAATAGCTTGTCATGCTACTTATTCACTTCTTGAGTTTTTTTTTTTCTACCAATATAGTACCATGATGAATCGTTGTGCAGCTGGGGAAGATTCCAGTAAAGTTTTCATCAACCTCAAAACTGCAGTTTTACCGTGTAATGATTGTCCAAATGTAGTGGTCATTTGTCCAGGAGCTTGGCCAGGTTTTGCCGCAGGTCAGTTAAGTCATAGATTTTGACATCTAGCGTTTCAATGACCTTTTGCACTGCCGTTTCAGCCCTGCTCTGGGCTTCTTGAGAAGAAGCTAAGGCGTTCGCCGCTGTTTCAACTTCTTTCTCTAGCTCGGAGTTCTTAGCTTCCAGGTCCTAATGCCAAAGCAAACAAACATTCATTCTGAGGTCAGTACACTGTAATATAATCACATTTAGGGCATGTTCACAATAAACCATTGTCAATTTACAAACTGAAATCTTTTTATACCTTTAGGACATTTACACAAGATCAATTTGGGGATCTGCAAATGTTTCGTTTTATATAAAAAGCGATAAGGCCCTTAAAGGTGCAGTACGCAAGTTTGACACTGAGTGGCTGAATTAGGTATTGCACGCCTGGTTAAAAAAAAAAAACATGCAAGCTCAGGTTGCCAGATTAACGACATCAACAGAAGTGTGCCTAACTATTGAGCCTAAAAGCTCATTTAAACTGTGTTCTAAATAAAAGCAACTGCACGCAAAAAAAGGAACATTTTTTCCATTTTAAAAGGAGTTTTTGTCTTAACCAACACCTGAAATGTTTATTTTAGAAACGGCTTTTATTTCAGCTGAACAACAGGATAAACTGACAATGTTTATCTACGATACACCCCATGTGTATTTAGTGTTAAAATGCTAATAATGTGAGCTTGAATGCCATTTTACGTGACATTTACTGTCATACTACTGAAAGCAGCAGCAGATAATTCACCTCAGATCTTGAAAATAAAATAAACTGTTTGAAATTGAACTTCAGAACGGTGACTCTGCATGTGACCGTTGCATGCATGTAGGAACAGCTGACGATCCGTAAACAAAGCGGCTGTGACTGTGCAAACCAACACGTATCAGTGATTCAGCATGTACATTTAATAATGTTAAAGACATTTATTATGTATTAGAGTAAACTGTACCATTTCGTTGGAGTGCAGTAAGTGCACTATTCTGTGCTTCTGAATGGCTGTATTTAAATTTCTGTCATGTTTTGTCTGGTGCAAACAGCCAAATTGCTTATCACTGCAAATCTCATCACGTAGTATGTTGTTTGGACATGAGGTTACATGAGGTTAATTAGCTAAACTGGCCAAAACAAAGAAAGCCATTCCAGCACGTAACGCACATTTTCAAAGTAGACTATCTGACTTCAGCATAATTTTTCAGATAAACAAGAATGATCACATAGCATGTTTCTAAAATATCTGCAAACATATTATGGTATTTTTAGGCTTTATGGGAGTCAAAAACGTACATACAGCACCTTTAAGGTCATTGCATAATGAATCTGAAATGTTTGTTAGAAAAATGTCACATTGCAAAAAATAAAAAATAAATAAATTGAACATGTTGCGTCAAGAACATTTAAACTCTGCTGTCATCAAAAAACAGGTTGGATCTTTTCAGTTTTACACATCAGTAAAAAAGTCTTTTAAGAGTGTTTTGACAGTTCAAAGCCACCGTACAAGCAGAGGACAAAATCCAGAATGCTGTTACTAAGAGTCGTGGTGGGCAAAGCGAGGCTTTGAGGAAAAACAGTCGAAGCAAATGTGTCGTGGCTTTAAAACGTGGACATTTTTCTTGTTTAGGTATAAGCAAATTGATGAAGTATAACCCACATTGTATATCGAATGATCACATGATTTATGAGAAAGTTTAGTGATCCTGGCATGCTGACTAATGTTGTCAAAAGTATCGAGCACGGTATTTATCAGTACTGAAATATAAAAAATGTTTATTTCTCGCTAACATTTGTGTTGTGAAGAGTGGTGAACGGAAGACCTTCACAGCCAATCACAGTCATTTCTGTTGAGCACGTGAACACAACAGCCAATCAGAGGTGTTCAAGAATTCAAGAACTCGATACTTTTGACAACCCCACTGTAGACAAATTAAGTTCGAAACCAGAGTATTGTCATCAAAAACATCAAGTAACAATTTTTGCATAAGCTGAGATTCAGACTTGGGTAACCCACAGCGCATTTGCAATATATTTAGGGAACTGTCCACTAGGCTATGAGCAACTGTGTGATTTTATTTTGACCACATCAATCAAAGTGAGATTCACCAGGTCTCAAAATGCTCAGATACTCTGAATTGTTTTAGTCACATGACCTGGGTGTTTCGAAAGGCTTTGAAACATTGTCACCGTGTCAAAATGTCAGTTTCGCGTCAGCCATCCCCAACTTAGAGCACTTTATGACAAAGTGTGTAACATAAAGACAAAATGTGACATATGGTTAAGTGCTGTACACTGCTGTATGCTGGTTTCAGTGCATACTGTGCACCTTTCCCATGCTGCTTTTTAGCAAGTGTGTGTGTGTGTCCATACCTTTAAGACCTAGTTGTTTGATGTTTTTATGGGGATAAAACTGTAGCGCTAAAAGTGGTTCTTTGACTGTAATCATAGGGGAAGCACTTTACAGTAAGCACCTATATACCTGCTACATCAGTGCTATTATCGGTGCTATATAGCATCTTAACCAGCCTAAAGAAGCCATGGACAACCATGGACAACCTTTTTGGAGCGTGTGTGCATGTACCACAGGTTTAATGTTTTACAGAACTCAGTATTTTTGCAGTTGTACTCATTTAATAATTTCCATAAATTGTGTTTTGCATTATTGTACTCTCAACACAAACCCCTTAAACCCCCTTTATATAATGTTCACTTTATTAAGTACACCTTACTTGTACCGGGTTGGACCCACTTTTGCTTTCAGAACTGCCTTAATCCTTTGTGGCATAGATTCAACAAGGTATTGGAAATATTCCTGGTTTTGGTCCATATTGACATGATAGCATCACGCAGTTGCTGCAGATGTTTTGGCTGCACATCCATGATGTGAATCTCCCGTTCCACCACATCCCAAAGGTGCTCTATTGGTTTGAAATCTGGTGACTGTGGAGGCCATTTGAGTACAGTGAACTCATTGTTATGTTCAGGAAACCAGTCTGAGATGATTCACACTTTATGACATAGCGTGCCCATCTTCTGATGGCTACATCCAGCAGGATAACACACCCTGGTCATAAAGAGATGGACATGGTCAGCAACAATCCTCAGGTAGGCTGTGGCACGAAGCTGAATTGGTACTAATGCGCCCAAAGTGTGCCAGGAAAATATCCCCCAAACCATTACACCACCACCACCAGCCTGAACAGTTGATACAAGGCAGGATGGATCCCCGTTTTTATGTTGATTTCTAATTCTGATCCTACCATCCAAAATTGAGACTCATCAGACCAGGTAACGTTTTTCCAATCTTCTACTGTCCAATTTTGGTGAGCCTGTACAAATTGTAGCCTCAGTTTCCTGTTCTAAGCTGACAGTAGTGGCACCCGCTGTGGTATTCTGCTGCTGTAGACCATCCGCCTCAAGGTTGGATGTGTTGTGTGTTCAGAGATGCTCTTCTGCATACCTCGATTATAACCAGTGGTTATTTGAGTTACTGTTGCCTTTCTATTAGCTGGAACCAGTCCATTCTCCTCTGACCTCTAGCATCAACAAGGCATTTGCGCCCAAAGAACTGCCGTTCACTGGATATTTTCTCTTTTTTGACCATTCTCTGTAAATCCTAGAGATGGTTGCGCATGACAATCCCAGCAGATCAGCAGTTTCTGAAATACTCAGACCAGCTCATCTGGCACCAACAACCATACAACATTCAAAGTCACTTAAATTACCTTTCTTCCCCATTCTGATGCTCAATTTGAACTGCAGCAGATCATCTTGACTATGTCTACATGTCTAAATGCATTAAGTTGCTGCCATGTGATTGGCTGATTAGAAATTTGTGTTAACAAGTAGTTGGACAAATGTACCTAATAAAGTGTATAGATACACGTCCCCCACACTAATTGTGTGATGTATTATTTGGCTAATTGTGTGATGTACTTATGCGAAATGCTTGTTTCAAGAATTGTGTGGAACACACATATCAAACATGGTTTTGTAATATTTTTATGTGAAATGTGATGCTATCCATTTTGTTCCACATGAGAATATCCCAAAACCACATGCTTCGTGCTTTAACCATAGCTCATGTGGTGCTCTTGTGTTTTTTGGGTAAAGGCTGATATAATCTCTAAGCAGAATACAAATAAATTGTGAATTAAACTTGTGAAAATGCATGTATTTTACTTGTTCAACCTGTAGAAATGAGCAAGTATTTAAAACCAAAACAACAATGGCAAACTACTGGTCTTTTTTTACTGGTGGCCTAAGGACCATCTTGGAATTGCTTGTTTCATTTTTAGATTTTATGTATGTTTTGTTGCTTACACAGGAACACCGCCAGCTACTATCCTGCCAGGTTGGCTTTTGTCATTTTTGCAGGACAGAATTTTTCATTTTTTAATTGTTGTGCAAACATGCATTTAGACAAGTCCAAAACTGGTGAAAAACAAACACTGCTGTTGTGGATTTATGTTCATTTAGTATTCAATAGAGGGATTTACCTGCATCCTTTGACTGGCCTCTTGCTTTTCCTTCTCCAGCTCACTAAAATCTGGTTTGTTGTTTCGCAGGACCTTTATTTCCTGTAATATTAATTTTGCATTATATACTATAATAAATATTAATTTTACAATTACAAGCCACTAATTTAAATGGGATAGATATTCATTCATACATACATACATACATGCATGCATACATACATACATACATACATACATACATACATACATACATACATACATACATACATACATACATACATACATACATACATTTGCTTTTAAGATGTTGTTATTCATTCTAAATGGTGTCTATTTAAAACAATTTATTCATGTAATGATAAAATGTTTTTATTTTCAGCAACCATTAATTTAGTTGTCTGTTTTTTGTGTATTTTTTAAATTAAATTAATGCATTTTGTTGAACACTGGGCAAAAAACTCTTGTACCTTATGGACTAATAGTACACATCAGAAATAAAAGAGGACTTACATTACAATAGAGTGCCATTGATTGCAACAGATTATGCAAATGTAAAATTAATAATGCTCATAGATGAAAACTGAGAATACATCATAAGTTTTAAAGTGTCTTCTCCTCTGTCAGTTATCATTATCACATACAGTTACCTTTACCTCATCTTTAGCTTTGATAAGAGCCTCCATCTCTGCTATAGACTGTGTGAGTTCCTCATTCCCCGTCTCACTGAAAGCAGAAACCCCGCTCTGAGCCTCCAGTTCCGCAACCTGAAACATGAAACCAACATCTTACATCAATTTCAAAAGTACTGTACAAAAGCTGAAAAACAATAGAGAATGTGCTGTCTAAGAAAAGGCTTAAACTCTAAAATGAGTGCCAAATGAGTGTACAAATATCCTAAATAGTATTTATTTTGGGGGAGTCATTTTACAGCCTGACCTAACTTGTCTAATCTATTTATGAATTAATCAGTAGTGCAAATTTATTTATTCATTTTGCCTAATTATTGTCATTTTGAGCCCTACTGAAGAAAAAAATATACACTATATTGCCAAAAGCTTAGGGATGTTTCCCTTTACATACACATGAACTTTAATGACAATCATAATCTTAAGTGTTAAATATGGAGTTAGCAGATACAACTCTGGAAAAGATTTTCACAAGGTTTAGGAGTGTGTTTGTGGGAATTTTTGACAATTTTATATAGATGCACATTAGTGAGATCGGACACTCATTTTGGATGAAAAGGCTTGGCTCTCAGTTTCTGCTCTAATTCATCCCAAAGGTGTTCAATCAATCGGGTTGATGTCTGGACTAGTTAAATTTCTTTTTTTTTTTTTTACTTACGACTCACTAAAACATACACGTAAAGGCTGATTTATACTTCTGTGCCGAGTGATCGCCGTGACCAGTGCTTAATTTGTAAATTGCGAGGTCCCGGAACAGATCGGGGTAATGGATCCGGCATGCTACCAAAAGAGAGAAAGGCATCGCGAAAGAAAGTGTAGAGCAGGGGGGCGGGGGGTGATGGTGGGTTGGTGTAAGTCATACACTCAATGCATCACATAACGGTATGATACAAGAATGTGCTCCACGCAGGTTTTCTCGTTTATATACACTATAAACAGCAGCTACGCTAATTATTCTCTTTATTCTCTATTTCCACCTGTGGATACTCATTCCGAGGCCCCCAGAGACTGTGCAGCGCCACTGATGCGATCCAAGACCAGCTACGAGATGATCCCAAGGTTTCTATAATCATGGACTAGGTCATATCCTGAGCAGCTGCTGTGGTGGTCATGGAAGAGTAGAGAGCATGAGACTGATTCCTGTGATGCTCCAGGGACAGACGAGTCACACAGATGTCCAGCTTCTCCATCCTCTGGCACCTAGAATGCAGCTCTGCACAAGACGTTTGGCCAGCGGAGAAATGGTCGTGCCCAACTGAGCCTGGTTTCTCTTGAGGTTTTTAATTCTTCACTTTCGCCAATTGGTGAAGTTTTTTCCTCGCCGCTGTCGCCACTGGCTTGCATGGTTCGGGATCTGTAGAGCTGCGCATCGATGGATTTGCTCTTCAGTGTTTGGACTCTCAGTGGTGATTATTAAACCACACTGAACTGAGCTAAACTGAACTGAACTTAAACACTGAAAACTGAACTACACTGTTTCAATTTACTATGATCTTCTACAATCTTTACAATCTACATTGTAAAAGCGCTATACAAATAAAGGTGAATTGAATTGTTGTGGCCGAAAGTGAAGAGGGGGGATGGGGTGTTGTCGCGGAAAAAAATGAAGAGGGTTGGGGAGTCGCAAAAGAAATGAAGAGGGTTGGGGAGTGCGGAAGAAAGTAAAGAGCGGGCAGGGCAGGGCAGGGCGGGGGTACATGTGAGGAGGAGGATTGGTAAAATGAGGTGCGGGATCAGAATTCATAGCTTGTTCCGGCACAAATTAAGCCCTGGCCATGATCCATGTCACAAGCCTTGCGTGTAGTTGTGCAATTTTACTTTTGTGTTTTGTTTATGTTGCTCTGCAATAACAGTTTCAAAACGCTAGCAGGCAGTAGGTTTTTATGTTCCTCTTAGTTAAGTTTCTTCACGGTTGTTTTGTTTTTTCTGAACGCTACCTAAAACGTAGCTAAAACTCGATCATTCGGAGGTGGGAACCGGCGGACGTACAACAAGTTTAATTATATGGTAAACGCAAAACAAAAGTTTCCAACTGGAGCTCCTTCACGAGACTTGACACTTGTAAACACTCGCTCCATCAGGCTCGTGCCTCTCAGCGAAGCCCACACTCATGACCAATACCAAGCCGACCAATCACAGTGCGTGCTCTATGCGTCGTTGTGACGTGTAGTTACAGTATTTGAGAGGTACGCGTCAGCCACAGTGAGGGCTATGTGAAGGCTGTGCCAGACCATATGCGTGCGCTTGACGCAGAAGTCTTATGTTTTGAGGCCCACTGCAGTTTTTAATTGAACCCGGTATTTGTGGCAGGTTGGTCACTTACTCAGCAATCAGGGAACAGGCAGAGCATGTTCAGACAGGTTCTTCTCCATTAATGTAGTTTAGCCTCACTCCCATGAAAATTTGTCTTAGATTTGTGTGCAACATTTGACCTTAATGACTGAAACCACAAAGCTTCCACTGTGCTTGACAAGCCAAAACACAGCGATCCCATTACTTGATGCTTCCAGAGTGAACGAGCATTCATAATGCGTCCTTGTTGCTCAGTTATATACCAATTTATTTGCCTTCATTTGCGGATCTCAAGTCAGGCAAGCAGACAAAACTGGCAGAAAACTGGAACACTGGACCCACTGACAGCAGTGTATGCTGTATATGATTAGCTGGTCGTTATTAAACCAAATCTGTAAAATCGAACAGTAACAATTTATTATTATTTTTTTAACATCAAATTATACTAGATATTTTACATCTATTAAGAATGTTCTTTCTATTAATAACAGCTGGCGGCCCCCTGCCATGTCATACATGTCTTTATGGAGCTTGCTTTGTGTACTCATGTCATGTTGAAAACTTTTCACACAAAGTTGGGGGGCATGAAACTATCCAAAATACCTTGGATGCTGAAATATTAAGAGTTCCTTTCACTAAAACTAAGAGGCCAAGGCCAACTCCTAATAAACAACCCAACACCATAATCCCCCTTCACATTTGGCACAATGGACTCAAGCTAGTACTGTTATTCTGGTGACCACTAGACTAGGTATGCCTAATTGGGAATGGAGCTAAACTCTGCAGGACAGTGGCTCACCAGGCACCCCTGCACGAGAAAGAGAAACATGAATGGTCACTCCAGAAACACGTCTCCAATACTTTAGAGCAGTGTTTCTCAATCCTGGCTCACGGCTCTGCATATTTCACACGTTTCTCTTATTTAACCCAATTGATTCAGATAACCATCTCATTAGTAGAGCTCCATGCATGAACTGTGTTCAGACTGACAGGTCCCTATACAGTATGCATCGCTCCCTACTCCCATCTCCTGCATTGCTCTCCAACTGAGCATAGGAAATTCAAACTGGAATCATGGGAGGTTATCCTGTAGAGTCAACTTTGCAAGGCAATTGTAGTCAAATTGAAACAAACATCTAAAATGGACAAAGATAAATGTGCAGAGCAGTGGGGTTGAGAACCGAGGACCGGGATTGAGAAACGTTGCTCTTGAGCAGTGGTTCTTAAAATGGGGTAGTGACAACTGACTGGGTTTGCCGCAGAATCTTTGGCCCTGTTCGCACTTAATATGTATTTTTGTCTCTCCAATTACCAATTACAAGCGGACAATGTGATTGGGATGGGAAAGTTTTAAGCTTATCGGACAATGTGATTGGGATGAGAAGTTTTAAGCTTATATATATATATATATATATATATATATATATATATATATATATATATATATATATATATATATATATATATATACACATACATACAGTTGAAGTCAGAATTATTAGCCCCCCTGAATTATTAGCCGCCCAGTTTATTTTTTTCCCTAATTTCTGTTTAATGGAGAGAAGATTTTTTTCAACACATTCATAAACATAATAGTTTTAATAACTCATTTTTAATAACTGATTTTTTTATTTTTGCCATGATAATATTTTACAAGATATTTTTCAAGACACTTCTATACAGCTTAGTGACATTTAAAGACTTCACTAGGTTAATTGGGTTAACTAGGCAGGATAGGGTAATTAGGCAAGTTATTGTATATTGATGGTTTGTTCTGTAGACTCTCTGAAAAAATATAGCTTAAAGAGGCTAATAATTTTGACCTTAAAATTGTTTTTAAAAAAATAGCAAAACTGCCTTTAATCCAGCCGAAATGGAACAAATAAGACTTTCTCCAGATGAAAAAATATTATCAGAAATACTGTGAAAATTTCCTTGCTCTGTTAAACAACATTTGGGAAATATTGAAAAAAGAAAAAAAAAAATTAAAGGGGGGCTAATAATTCTGACTTCAACTGTATATATATATATATATATATATATATATATATATATATATATATATACACGCACGCACGCACACACGCACACGCGCACACACACAGAGAGACATACACAGCTTCCCACAAATAGACTTTAGTTGGGCGGGCTGCCCAGATATATTAACGGCTGCCCAAGTATATTTAGTGACACTTTTTTCTTACTAATATTATCATCCTTTTACACTTTTTTTGTATCTGGCCAATATAACCACACATTTGTGATCGATTAAGTAGTGGAAAATCTTCCCTAGTTTACCAGTTTCGTTCTGTGCGAGTGAGCTGTCAACACTCCCACAGGTAATCTCACGTGCACTGCAGAGACCTGCCTTTTTGAGACTTAAATTCGCCTGGCCTGGGTTTTTAAAGCTCCTAAAATGTCCACAAATCGGTTTTGGTTTTTGCTTTCTAAAGCTGTCGTTATGCGATTGTGCATCAACTTTTTACTCAAGCCTACTTTCACTTGGCTTAACAGCTAACACGAGAGAGTGAGAGAAACATTACATAAAGGGCTGGGTGATTTGGCCTAAAATCAAAATCTCGATTAATTGAGCATTTTAACTCGATTAGGATTAATGAACGATTATTTTATTTATTTATTTGATGTTTTTGCCCTCAGAGTTCACTGACAAGTTTTGTACAGTAAATATGCTCATATATTACAAATCAGAGATTTCTGAATGAAGGGTGCATTGCTTGATTTTAAAATAATTGAAGTGAACAAACACCATCTGCCATCTATGATTATTTATTGAACATCAACGCTGAACAACTGAAAATAAAGCACACATTGCCTAAAACGCGGTTTCCCGTGCCGCCCACCCTTGTCACCACTACCAAACCGACCAGTCACAAAGCTTGTGCTACATGTTGTTGTATTGTGTAGTTAATTTTTTTAAGAGGTGCACAGGAATGCGAATGTTGCACCGGAACGTATGCATGCGCTTGGCAGAAGTATAATATCAGAATAATATAATAAATATTAATCATAATATAATAAGTATAAATTAGCCATAACAGAGCAGGGTCACGTGACTTCACATACTGTATGGTAGGGAAAGTTCATTCATTCATTAATTTATTTTCATCTGCTTTATCAGCTAGGTAGGCGCCCAGGAGGCATCTGAAACAGATGCCAGAGCCACCTCAGCTGACTTCTCTCAATGTGGACGAGCAGCGGCTCTACTCCGAGCTTCTCCCGGGTGACAGAGCCACTCACCCGATCTATAAGGGTGCGCCCTGCCACCCTGTGGAGGAAACTCATTTCGGCCGCTTGTATCCAAGATCTTGTCTTTTCGGTCGTGACCCAAAACTCATGACCACAGGTGAGAGTAGGAATGTAGATTGACCGGCAAATCGATAGCTTTGCCTTTCGGCCCAGCGCCTACTTTACCACAACGGACCGGTTAATCGACCGCATTACTGCTGCCGCTGCACCGATCCGCCTGTCAATCTAAAGTTCCATCCTTCCCTCACTCGTGAACAAAACCCTACTTGAACTCCTCCACCTGGGGTAAGGACCTGGAGATGGCAAACCACCTTTTTCCGGTGGAGCACCATGGCCTCTGACTTAAAGGTGCTGATTCTCATCCCAGCCGCATGGCACTCAACAGCAAATTACCCCAGAGCATGCTGAAGATCCATGTTCAATGAAGCCAACAGAACAACATCGTCTGCATATAACAGATTAGATCCTGTGGTCCCCGGTAGGAAAAGTAAAAATTGACATGGAAAAATGTAATCGATAATAGGTTCTCAGTGTCGATTTCGATTACCTTTCGATTGTTCTCCCAGCCCTAATACTTAATTCATTCTTTAATCTAAATGAATCAGAAAAACTTTAATATATACTCGAAGAGGACAAAACGACTGGTCTAAACTGGCTGCAAAATATCTGTATACCATTAGTAATGTTTAATCAATACATTTCCCTTACTTAATCTACACATCTTAATCTTGTAATTATTATAATTTTTAGATATTGTCCGTCATTTATTTCTCATTTGCTGTATATTCTATTAATTTTATGATGTCAATATATTACATATTTTATAAATATCTAAAATGCTTTGGCATTCAGGTTTGCTTTGAACTTGAAAGCAAGAGAGAAGCAGATTTTACTTGTCAGTGGGTGCACATGGCTCCTGAATGGCATAAAAGTAAGAGAAATAGTGGATTTCTTTTCTATTCTAACTGTCTTTTTTTTTTTTTTTTTTACAGTGTATAACAGTGTCATAATAAATAAAATTATTGTTAAAAATTAAATCATGTTTCGTTTGTCGCATATAGTTTACTATTTATGTGATGTGGGTAAATAGTGGGTTTTAATCCAGCCACCACCGCAAGTGTATTTCAAACCTGTGGGAAGGGAAGCACTGATATATACAGTGCATCCGGAAAGTATTCATAGCCCTTCACTTTTTCCACATTTTTTTATGTTACAGCCTTATTGCAAAATTGATTAAATTAATTTATTTCCTCAAAATTACACAATACCCCATAATGACAATGTAATTTTTTTTTTAATTGTTGCAAATTTATTAAAAATCACATGTACATAAGTATTCACAGCATTTGCTCAATACTTTGTTGATGCACCTTTGGCAGCCATTACAGCCTCAAGTCTTTTTTGATATGATGCCACAAGCTTGGCACACCTGTCTTTAGGAATTTTTTGCCCATTTCTCTTTGCAGTACCTCTCAAGCTCTATCAGGTTGGATGGGAAGCAACAATGTACAGCCATTTTCAGATCTCTCCAGAGATGTTTAATTGGATTTAGGTCTGGGCTCTGGCTGGGCCACTCAAGGACATTCAACAAGTTGTAGTGAAGCCACTCCACTGATATTCTGGCGGTGTGCTTTGGGTCATTGTCCTGCTGGAAGATGAACCGTCGCCCCAGTCTGGAGTCAAGAGCACTCTGAAGCAGGTTTTCATTCAGGACTTCTCTGTACATTGCTGCATTCATCTTTCCCTCTATCCTGACTAGTCTTCCAGTTCCTGCTGCTGAAAAACATCCCCACAGCATGATACTGCCACCACCATGCTTCACTGTAGAGATGATATTAGCCTGGTGATGAGCAGTGCCTGGTTTTCTCCAAACGTAACGCCTGGCATTCACTCCAAAGAGTTAAATTTTAGTCTCATCAGACCCAGAGTCCTTCGTTTGCCTTTTGGGAAATTCCAGGTGGGGAGTGGCTTCCGTCTGGTCACTCTACCAAACAGGCCTGATTGGTGGATTGCTGCACAGATCGCTGTCCTTCTGTAAGGTTCTCCTCTCGCCACAGAAGAATGCTGGAGCTCAGACAGAGTGACCATCGGGTTATTGACACTCTCCCCCCGATAACTCAGCTTAGATGGCCGGCCAGCTCTAGGAAGAGTCCTGGTGGTTCCAAATATCTTACACTTACGGATGATGGAGGCCACTGTGATCATTGGAACTTTCAGAGCAGCAGAAATGTTTTTGTAACCTTTACCAGCTTTGTGCCTGTAGACCATCCTGTCTCAGAGGTCTACAGACAATTCCTTTGTCTTTATGCTTGGTTTGTGCTTTGACATAAACATCAACCCTGGGACCTTATATAGACAGATGTATGCCTTTTCAAATCTGAATTTACCACATGTGAACTCCAATTAAGCTGTTGAAACTTCTCAAGAATGATCAGTGGAAACAGAATGTGCCTGAGCTCAATTTAGAGCTTCACGGCAAAGGCTGTGAATACTTATGAACATGTGATTTTTCAGGTTTGCAACAATTTAAAAAAAATCTTTTTTTACATGGTCATTATGGGGTATTGTGTGTAGAATATTGAGGAAATCGATGAATTTAACCCATTTTGGAATAAGGCTGTCACATAAAAAATGTGGAAAAAAAAGCAATGAATACTTTCCGTATGCACTGTGTATGTATGTATATATATATATATATATATATATATATATATATATATATATATATATATATATATATATATATACATATGCATGCAGGTGTGTGTGTGTGTGTGTGGTTGTGCATATACTCTCCCACTATCCACGCTATCCAGGCCAAAAGTAACAAAATTCTTGCGCTTACTTTCCACACAGTCATAGTTTCTGTGATTTAGCATCTTGTCTTCAGAGGTCATTATAATGTACAGTCAACACTACACTCGCGCTCAGCCCTGAGGGAAAGTAAAGCAGGCCATCTCTGCACCCGGGCTTTTAGTGCTGTCACAATTCAGAGACATTTTTTTCTGTTTGTTAAGGAGAACCTTAGCGGCTTCATTTTCCCCATGGTCATTTGTCTTCTGTTCCGGGCAATGAAGCCGTATTGTCTTTTCCTATAAATATCCCCGTACATGCTCTCCGAGGACCTGAACTATATACGTCACCTGGTTGATGTCTGCTTCAGTAGATCTTCAAAGTATTGCAAATCATTTATGTATGATTATGTAAAAACATTGTAAACTGCCAAAGGGGAAATATTCAGTTTGCTTGAGTAACTGCTGAGATGAATCGTTAACACATGAGAACATTTAAATGTGGCTGTTGTCCTAATGTCCTTAAAAAAGCAGCAGTGTGGAAAAAAACAGAATCATTTGGAGCCTCTTCTTGTATTTCCCAATCCTCTTTTGTACATTTAAAGGTGCACTAAGCCAATTTTAAAATGTTCTATAATTTTGCACTGTTGATGTGTGAAAGCTCAAAAACAAATATCCATTCCCAAACAGGACCTTGTGACTCATCCCTTTTTAAAATCTCCACTATCATTACTAGACATGCCCCTAGACTCAACCCACTAGTGGCTAAACGTCTGATGCATATAACTAGTCATCTGATTGGTTTAAATATACAGAATTTCTGAGAGCCCAATGTTTAGCAACCTTACCTAGCCCATATAAAAACTCTGATCGGATAAATAAAATCTGTAATGTTTAAATCGATGACAATATCCAGCGATATAGTTAAATTAAATGCAGCCTTCTTAACTATGTGAGACTCATAACATCATATTTTAAAAAGGCGTTCAAGAGATTGCTTGAGGCACTTAAATGAAACCTAAAAGAGACATCTTTATCAGAAATGGTAAAGAAAAGAAAATAAGGGCATAGTGCACTTGAACCACATAACTTGCACACCATTTATATGGGGCGTTGAGGTTAATGCTTGACGGAGGGTGTATCTGAAGCTTCATGCTAATCACTTCCTGCCAATCGCATATCACTATACACAGCATATTTACCAACCGCCTCTGCCACCGCCTTGCAGGCTTAGTCCCTCCGGGTAACATGTATATAAAGACTATAATGTACTGGGTGATTACAAACCATGAAAAATCAGGGTTCCCACTCTCAAAGTCAAATGTCAAATTCCAAAACGTTTCCCTGACTTTCACTGGCTATAAGCTAAATTTCCATAACCCACTCACCCTATTATTGATATAATGAGATATGTCACCTTTGTAACTTCATGGGCTCTATTTTAACGATCTAGGCACAAAGTCTAAAGCACATGGTGCAAAGGTTTGGCCATTAAGGGCGTGTCTGAATCCACTTTTGCTATTTTAAGGACGGAAAAATACACTCTGCGCAGCAGGGCATGGTCTAACAGGGTTGTGCTTATTCTCTTAATGAGTTATGAGTGTGTTTGGAGCATAATGGCATTAAACCAATCAGAGTCTCATCTCACATTCCCTTTAAGAGTCAATTGTGTCGCGCCTTGGCGCTTTTGTTGTTTACATGGCGGACTTTAAAAAGTGGAAAAACTGAATGCTTCACTAGCGAGAAAACGCTCGTAGCGAGTGGATAAAGAACAAACCTGCTCCATTCGGCCTCTTTACTTTCACTCTACTTTCGTGGATAAGGAAACGGTGAAAACTCACTCCACTGAAGTCATCCATTAGCCTACATAATTAATTTTGTTTGTTGAACGCAAAGCTTTGTTTTAAAACTATTTCTAAATTCAGTTCTAATTTCCAGCAATTGAATATATGAACAATAATAACGAACTGTGGTCAAAAAACTGAGTTATATCCAAACCCATTCTTATGCCCCATAAGGTGATGCGTATGTCTCCAAAACCCGAGAGGTGGACAAATCTAAAGTTGTTTTTATTAAAACTAATATAAATATGCATGTAATAAATACTGATAATAATAATAACATTATACAAATGCAAACTGTCATGAATAAACTGAAAAAAGCCCCCAGAGGTGAAGAAGAGCATGGAGGCAGTGGTTTTTATACCCATAAGCACACCTTAAGTCCACAAAGTGGCGCAAATGGATTTAAACAATGTGGCGCAATACCTGAAAAATACTGTTGCGCTGGTCTAAAAATAGCAACAAATTTCGCCATACGCGTCTGGCACCTTACTGCGCAGAGTGTATGATAGTGCCCAATGTGTCAAGACTTCCAGTCTCATTCACTTCCATAAATTTTTAGGGTCCATTCACATCTAAAAGCTTCCCTCTCCATTTTCCACGCGAGAAATTGTTGCAGCTCTGATACAAGTTTTATTTATGGAGAAAATTACTGCACTGCAGTGTTTGGGTGTTCTGTGTTTGTCTGAAGTAATAAGTATATTCCATACAAACTATGAAGCTGATTGGTCAGCTGTTGTCATGTGACTCGCAGTGCGCTTGCAGCATTCTGAAAAGTTTCGATGTTTTCAACGAGGTGTCCCTGGAAAGTGCGAGCTCGTTGTGCCACTTTCACGTTGTTCCCAATATGCGCGTGCATACCAGACGCCTTCTTTTGAAATAATGAATTTGCGCATGCAAAAGACGCAAAATGTGAATGGCCCCTTAGCTATCAAAACAACTTATACTGCTTAATGATGTAAAAAATCATATATTTAAATTTTTGTTGCTGGTTGACAAGTGGTAAAGCTATACAATGGCATGAAAAAAAAGACTAAACTATAACAATAGCTACATTTCCATCTAAAGGTGCAAATTAAATTTAAATGCGCAAAACTGGATAAAAGATCTATATCTTATAAAAGATTTGCAAGTAATGCAAATCCATCAGTTTTCATCCAACAAGTCAAGGAGAACAAAATCATCAATACCTGATAAATTGGCACCAAACATTAAAAAGAAAAATGGAATAAGCTGCAGTAGGAGAAGCTGTGTGAGTCTTTTTCTTACATAATAATTGACTTGCCTCTAAAGACATGCCGACAAGTAAAGAACACGTAGTGGCATTTGAAGGCGTGAGAGGCTCTTTGGGAGCCCAGATGCTCAAGACTCAAGACCTGGAGGTATTATAATCATAATAGTGAACCACTGTGATGACTGGTTAAGGTTTGTGATGATAGGTTAAATTATATAATGTAATTGGATTGGTATATATAAAATTGCCTGACTTTTAAAGTCTGCAATAGACCTTTTAAAATTCCATGACCTGTGGGAACCCTGAATAAGTATTTCCTCCATTTTGACTGCTATTCAAAATGCTGGTCTTCTCCGGTGTTGCATATGTGTGATTGGTTAGTGTCTGTTACACATTTGCATAAAGTGATCTGATTGGCTGAAGCCTGGATTGGTACTTGAAAAGTTTAACATTTTTAAACTTCTGCCATGAGCAATGGACACAAAGCAATACGACAGACACACAACTCAGTTTCAGAAATGCTTGACGTCACTCCATCCAACATAAATAAGATGCATTAATGTTGATGTCCCATATGAATAGGGCGTTATAGTTGTGGCTAAAATTATAAGAACAGATGTATATGTAAGTGTTTCAGCCTTTTTGTTGAACTCACCATTACAATACCCATGAAATAATTGAAATATCTACAAAGTCATCATTAAGCACTGTAAAATCCCTGAATAGAGCCACCATAAGGAAATTTATTTCACTGCCAATGTTAAACAATCATATTCCTTCACAAGTTCTCAGAAAAAAAAACACTGACACTATGCCAGAGATATGTGCAGCTGTACTGAAAAAAGTAGAAATACCAAATATTAAAGTTAAAAGTGGATTAAAAACTGTATGACTCACTTCATCTGATATTTATTGTGCTCAGAGCAGCCATCTGCATGTTTCATGAACTAATCATTTTATTTCCCATTGTAAATGTCAATTTTGGGCGAGTCTCAAACTCAAATTGGCAGGGGCCATTTCAGTGACTGACAATTCATAGGAGGGCCGATTTAACATTCAATCACAAGAAAAAAGTGGATACTTGACGTAATTGATGCATCTTAGGAAACAGACATGATGTTTAAATTTCAAGCATTACCTGTCACCCGTGATGATGCAAAATTATCATGTTTATCGTGTCCTAAAGTTGCTAAAATATATCTGTGGTTGTTGTGTGTATGGCCGAGCGTTACTGTACATTCACACTGAAAGCGGTAAGAGCATCAAAGTAGCTGAAGTCATTCATTTTCAATGAGAGCCGGTGGTGATAAAAAGCACGTTGCGTCTTCGCCAGTGTGGCCATCGAGGAGAGTTAAAATAAAGTCAACTTTATGGTAATGAGCTATGACGCGGTTCAGCGGCAAGCAATCAGAATGTAGAAATCCACCGCTTGAGAGTATTGCAGAGAACACAGTCACTGTGAACTTTACGACCACAGTTGTTTCCAAGAGTTTAATTATTGCGGTCACCAGATTTCCAAATATTTGCAATGTTTTCTTACAGGAACATACATTAAAAACTGGTGAGTTACAGATATGCATTAATGTTATATATATATATATATATATATATATATATATATATATATATATATATATATATATATATATATATATATATATATATATATAAAGCGGGAATCTCATGCGACAATAGAAAACAGTATTGCTGCTTCAGGATAGTTCAGACATATGGACACATTGGATAATTAAATGGAGCAAAGCCACACCACATGGAACTTGATCTTCCATTTGTAAATTAATGTGATAAAAAGTGCGCAACATTTTCACGCTAGAAAGCATGTTTTATGCGGGAATGTAACTATGATATGCTGCAACGGCCCCTTTAAATACGAGATCAGTGTAGCAAATTTTGACGTTCTCACCGCCATTCAGTCATTCTTCCACAGACTATATGCAGTCAAAACCATAGCTTTTGTTTCTTATTGTACATGTTGAAGGGGTAGTTTAAATTGCTATGAAAATACTACAAATAATGGGCATAATAATTATTTTTCTCTCCCAAACAATTGATAGCAGTTTGTATAACTTAAGTGACTTTACTGGCAATTGTCCTACTCAATGTCTTTCTTTTTTTTTTTTGTAAAACTAAAAGAAAGAGGGGAAAAGTATGCACATTTTACATTTACTTTAGCTTGTTCAATTCAACCAGCAGTACAATAAAATTAATGTACATACATTTTATGCAAACCTTAATATGTACAGCACATGAGGAAAATCTATTAAATGAGTCCATTTGAATCGAATATTCGCAAAATTATCATATTTGTTACACCACCAGCATAATGTGTAAGCCATATAGAAGTGTTTGTACAACAAAAACAAGTGGTACAAAGCTGATAATAATCAAACAACCCTTGAATATTTACAGAAATAGAGGTATAGTAAAAATAAAGCCCTTACGGACATGTATTTTAATGGTTAAATCAGCCACAGAATAAAAACACACGTGTTACTCTCGACCTTACAATAAGAGAAAATGAAAATAAAACTAATCCGAATGCAGTACTATAAATGTCGACTAGGTGGTGGGTCAAAACCACAAGTAGCTAGATGCGACTGCACAACAATGATGGTTCAAAAATATATGTTTTTGGGATCGGCAGTTTGGGACTCTTGCAATAAATGTTCCTTACCTGCTCTCGGAGGCGTTCTGTTTCTTCTTGATATTCAGCTAATTGTTTTTTCCATTGTTCAATGCTGCTGTTAGCATCATGAAGAGCTGCTACCAGCTTAACGTTGCTGTCCCGAAGAGAAAACAGCTCGGCCTCTGAGTTTAACTCACAAATTGACCTGTGAAAAAATAATAATAATAATAAAAAAAAGCATCTGGGTTTCAGTTCTACTCAGATTCTTCCTTCTGGAACCTGAGGCAATGACAAAATTCTTGAAGGAGTTTTAGTCCAACGGCAGCAGATGGCAAACACAGCACACATGGCTGAGTTTTAAAATGTCATTTCTTTTGTGTTACCTTTACATTTTATGAAAAGCTTGTGCAAGTTATTACTCATGTTCCCTCTTAGATTTGAGATTTGAACACATTTTAATTTTAACAGCAAGTCTTGTTTTACAATGACACTGTAGGTAAGCTATTTGCAGGTTGACTTCCTGAACAATGTGGTTTTGAGATCCCTTAAACATTTACCATATTGAGTGCTGTGATTATATGGTGAAGTACATTATGTTTCAGTCCATAAAACGTTTGACGTTAAACTCAGTGGCGATTACCCCAGAAAACTACTGAGGAGGAAGAGTATGTCAAGCGGATTGAGAAAACACACGTGCATCTGTGTAAGGCTGTGTGTGGCTCTGTATCTAGGGATAAAAACACAAAGCGACTATACTCTATATAAAAAATAAAGAGTCAAATTTAAAAATATACTGAGGAACTATGTTAAATAGTTTGCCCCAGTTAATATTTTATTATATAATATGAAGAGACTTAAAAAAAAAGTATACATATACCTTGCAAAATCAGTAAAATGTTAATTCTTTTGCTAAAATTTTCATGTTACCAGCAGGTGCTGCTATAACTGAAACTGGATTTTGTTCAGGTTCGTTCTCTTATCAAACGTCTGGATTTTGAGGCAGATCAGACAATGCATGCCTGAGTTATAACAACTTCCTGTTTTGTGGCGAAACATCAAAGTTTGTGAGGCCGCCATGAACACGCCCTTTGACAAAAACTCTAGATCATCGCAATTTAACATCGCCAAGGCCTTTAGATGACAAAACCCAATTTTGTTATTGATTTTATAAAATCCCTAGGAGGAGTTTGTTAAAATACAATGCCTGAAAATGGCAAAAAAGAGAAAAAAAAGGAAGTTAAATATATCCAACTTCCTGTTCAGTTTTAGATTTCGTTCCAAGAAGCTTTTTTGTAGGTTTTGGCATTTTTAATGTTTGTGCCAATTTTTGTACACATGCGTGAAACATAGCTCAAGGCCACTCCGTCAAACGTGCATAGGTGCCACTATTGAGCCATTTTAGACCCTCAAAAATGTAATTAATTCTAGAGAAGAAGACAACGAAGAAATAGAAGAAAACAATGACGAAGACAAAGATGAAGACGAAGAAAAAGAAAAAAAAATAAGACGAAATAAAAGAAAAAGAAGAAGACGATGAAGAAGAAGAAGAAGAAAGGAACAATTTAAATAGAGCCTATGCATCGTTGGTGCTCAGTCCCTAAAAATTACCTAGTTCAAAGATTTACATTCACTGATCCTTAATACTGTGTTGTTGTTTTTTTCAGTTGTTCATGAGCTCATTGTTTGTCCTGAACCATTAACGGTTCTACATAATATACCTCAGGTCCCAAAAATTATTTGCTTTTTTTTTAGCACATCAGTGTATTTGAACCATTTCCAAAAAACTATGATTATGAGTTCCTTATTTTCACAATAAGGGACTCTTTTCACCCTGAGCAACTCTTACAGAAGGTTCAAACAAGGACTGAAAAAATTGATTTAGAAAATTTTTAAATTTGAGGGTGAATTTCACTTATTTTGTCTATTGCAAACATGCAAGAATCTTCTGTAGCTTATGAAAGGCAGTACTAAGTAAATCATCTAAACATCCAGCCCTTCCAGGTCATATTATTTAAAGGAACAGTCCACCTCTATTTAAATAGGCTCATTTTACTAGTCTCCTAGAGTTAAACGGCTGACTCAAACTATTTTGGAATCCATTCAGCCAATTTCTTGTTCCTAGCAGTATTGGCATAGAAAGTAAAGATTTTTCATTTTACCTTGATTTATTATTTTTTTTTCAAACAATGTAACTACAGAAGACTCTGGCTTTAAATAGGAAAATTATCAAAACACTTTTTAAAATTTGTTGAGCCAAATGCTATTCAATGCTAATCCAATTCAATTCATTGTGCTAAGCTAAAAGTGAACCCGCCAGAACAATAAATAGGCTGAAAGGATTTTTAAAAAATGGTTCAAGTCCACTATTTAACTCTTGGAGAATTGTAAAATGGGTGTTCCTTTAAGATAATTGTGGAGTTGATAAGATATATTTAAAGGGGTTGTATGATGCAGTTTCATGTTTTCTGTCTTTGAAGTGTTACAAGCTGTTTGTGTTTAATAACGGGATCAAGTGTGAACAGGCTCTTTTTAAAGCTACAGGTAAATTCGTTCTGGGAATTTTCTGGAATGAGTAGTTTGAAACATTACCAGTAAATTCCTAGAATTCAGCTCTGTGTGAATGGAGAAGGAAAATTGCTGGTATGAGCATGTACAGGTTCAGAATGTACTTGCGTAAAACCAAATCATTTTGCTGGCTTACAGAACAGCCTCTGATTCAGCACCCCTTTACCTTAACTTGCTTCTACAAGTCTACACCCCCTCCAGAAACCTGAGGTTGGTGAGTTAGCGCAACTCCATGGTATCATCACAGAGAGGCTCTAAATCACTTTACAAAACCTTTCTATTCACTGTTCCTCACTGGTGAAATGATATTTCCATTACTACGCAAATTCCTCATTCACTGGTATTATTCAAGTAACAACTTTAAACCAATCTCTTTTGTGAACACTTGAGCACTTCATTAAAAAAATCCCCTCCCTACTCTAGCTCTTATTTCTCTGAATCTGAACAGTTCCTTTGTATAATTACCACTTATACAATAATGCCTCTTCATTTTTAAGTTTTTTTGGACCAAAGCAATTGTTAAATTAGCAGTCTCAAACCTCTGGCCAGTACCAGCAGTCAAGGGTGTAGGTTTGCTCCTGACACTGGTGGGGACCCATCAGAACTTGAGTTTATGTGACTTACAATTTCTTTGAAAAAAGCTCCTTGTGTCCACCTTTTGTTTTTTGTTGCCACCATTCTCATTTGCACGTGTTACCCACTGTATCATTGCACTGGAAAATTCCCCCGCAGTTTTGACGCTGCTTGTATCTGAATGCAGCTACAGCCTATCACAGGACAGCAGGGAAAGGCACAGCCAATCACATGTGTTTACATGTGTTTTGGGACGTTAATACTCAAGGAGCGAACGTGGTTTAACCCTTTCTGCATATCTAGATTAATGTTGATTTTTTTAAGTGAATTAAATTATTGGTGGGGTAATAGTTGGTGAATATTGGTGGGGACCCTTCGTCCATGCAAACTCTACGCTCCTGCAAGCTGTACTACATTTAAAAAGAAAAGAGAGACATTAAAGGGTTAATTCACCCAAAACTGATGAAAATTATTACACATTCTCAATTAGTTCCAAACCATTGAGAACTTAGTTGATGATATTTTAAATGCAATCTAAGAGCTCCCTCATCCTCCATAGACACCAAGGTTCCTGACCTATTCAAAGTCCAGAAAAAAAACACCCTCAAAACAGACCATATGCCTTCAGTGACCCAATCAGAACATTATCATATGAAACATATGCATATGAAACCAAAAAATCTACTTCTACTCAATTTCTTCCCCTCTGTGTAAGTTTATTGTGCGCATTCACGAGCACTGTGCAGTGACATATACCTCATTTTTGGGTGAACTAACACTAGGACAAAATAAGAAAAATCTACGCATTTTCATTCTGATCCCTCTTATTTTGGTAAAACAATTAACATTTTGCTGATTCTGCAATGTGTACAGTTTGTAAACTCTTAACTTCAACTGTAAAAAAAAAAAATCCATGCACCATGTAGATATGAATGTTTTACCCTTCAGAAAGCATCTTTCTCATCTGTTCTTTTTCAGTGGTCTGCTCCATATCAGCGCTCTTACTGCGGAACAGCTTATCCTCACTAGAGCCATTGACACCAAGCAGCGGTGGAGACTGACGATCTACAGATAGTGCCTGGAAAATACAGAAAGTGACAATACAATGGCATGAAAACAAAAACAAATAAACAGTTTTGCCATATCAGCTTCTCTAGCTATTTCACGGCAAAACCAGATCAAATTTACAAAATTGTATAAAATATCACTTCTCTATAATAATAAAAAGAAATCAACAGTGCTAAATAATACACAAGATTAAATACACAAATAATAATAATAATAATACAAGAAATAATACAAAAATCTAAAACAGTTTAAGGTTTACTTTTGATACAATTTTTTTTACCATTTTTGAAGAATTTACATTTAAAAATATTTTATTTACATCCTTTATTTATATCCCTTCATTTTGGAAGAAAAAAGAAGTTCCAACTCTTAAATTATGGCTGACAGAGTTAACGGGTACATTACATCTAGAAAAAGGGGTCTACCCTAATAGACAAGATTTTGTTATTTGAAAAAAATGGTCTCCTTTTGTTTCCTTTACACAAACTTGTGATTAAAATGCCTACTATGCTTTTAGTACCTACTTTTACCATTGGATAGCACTGGTGGGTGGTTGGGGGGGGAAAGCATGTATATACTTTTTTTTTGTTTTGAATGTCCAATTGTTAAAATGTAAGTTTTATGTTTGTATTAGTTGACGTAGTGGTGCAGTGGGCAACACATTTGTCTCACAGCAAGAAGGTCGCTGTTTCGAGCCTCGGCTGGATCAGTTGGCATTTCTGTGTGGAGTTTGATTGTTCTCTTCGTGTTAATGTGGGTTTCCTCTGGGTGCTCCGGTTTGCTCCACAAGTACAAAACACATGTAGTACAGGTAACCTGGGTATACTAAAACTGACCATAGTGTATAAGTGTGTGTCTGAATGAGTGTGTATGGATGTTTCCCAGTGATGGGTTGCGGCTGGAAGGGTATCCGTTGCATAAAAAGCATATGCTGGATAAGTTGGCGGTTCATTCCGCTGTGGCGACCCCAGATTAATAAAGGCACTAAGCCGAAAAGAAAATGAATGAATGTTAGTAATAAAAAAAATGTATTTACAAGTGAATGTCTGCTAAAATTTCTAATAATAAAAATATTTAAACCACAAAAATATTTCTTTTAAAGTCTTATCAGACAACGATTTTTATCTGGAAACATTAAAAATAGGGCATTCCAAGAGTACATGTTTAACACTTAGGTTTCAATTACAATATTGACATTTTGGGGGTAACGTCTCCTTTTAGTAAATGTCCATGACCGAGACTCATGTGTCTGATATTGCATCTTGTGTAAACAATCTCAGATGTGCCCTAAGCATACTCCTTACTCGTCAACCATATTCAATATAATGTCTTAGGTGTGTGAAGTACAGCTTAAGCCATGTGCGGAATTTTCATTGTTTTGGCTTCCCACCTAATGAATTGAGTCTGACTCAAAGACAACAAAACAATATTGCCTTTGTATCTTTACTGGCTCACAGACAAATGTTATTGCACTGGAAATCTTCAAATCCACCTAAAGCATCACACTGGCGTCAAGGTCTGATGATTTTTTTTTTTTTTAATATGAAATATAAAAAATAAATACTCAATTAGAGGTTCTAGCAAATTCTCATATGTTTGGCAACCCATATTATTGTATTTCTCTGCTATAAACGTACTGGAATTGCTGGAGATTAATGTGACTTATCTTGTATGTAACTGTAATTTCCTTTTTTCTTCTCTCTCTCTGTCCAGACTCTAATGTTTTTTGTAAGATAGCACAGCACTATCTCTGATTGTAACACCTATTATTTTTGTTTGTTTATTTATTTATTTATTTTTTTGTCCTGTGTCTTTACTATTTTTATTATTACTACTGTCAATATACAGTATTAGGCAGTGTATTTAGGGTTTGTTTAAGTGGGTTTATATATAAATAAATAAATATATAAATAAATAAATATATATATATATATATATATATATATATATATATATATATATATATATATATATATATATATATATATATATATATATATATATATATATATAAAATAAATATATATTTATTTATATATATTGATGCTGCGCATCATTGGATTTGCTCTTCAGTGTTTGAACTGTCAGCAGTGAAAATTAAACCACACTGAACTGAACTAAACTGAACTTCAACTCTGAAAACTGGACTGACACAGTTCCAATTTATTAGAACTTCTATGTTAAGCTGCTTTGACACAATCTACATTGTAATAAAAGTGCTATAGAAGTAAAAAGAGCTATTCACCTCATGGTCTGCTTCGGTCCGTTGCTCTGATAAGTCAACCCGGCCACCATGCAATATAATGTTTTTGTTTATGTAAGTAATATGTGAAGTATCACAAACAATGTATCAAAATTCCACTGATTTCCTGAAATAAACTTTGAATTTCGGGATAATCCAGCGCTGCTCTTTGATAATGAACAGAACTCCTTCCTCTCTATGTAGTATTGGATGAACACAACATGTAGCTTATTCCTCTTTCTTTTTCTACTTTGGAAAAGAGAGGAGAACAAAGTGCTAAAATTTACTCTGAAATGTTTTGTGTTTTTTTTATGATTAATAAATACGCATTGGACTCAGTGTGCAAGGACTGCGTACAGGCGAATTTTTCGGATATAAATATGAAAAAAAAGCCATACGAAAATTTCTGTGTGCAAAGACCTTAAGGCTGAACGTCAGCAAAATATATTATGGTAGTATATATTAAGCAGAGTAAGGCTGAATATCGGCAAAATATATAAC
This sequence comes from Danio aesculapii, assembly GCF_903798145.1. NCBI lineage: Eukaryota > Metazoa > Chordata > Actinopteri > Cypriniformes > Danionidae > Danio > Danio aesculapii. The sequence continues at coordinate 15,086,033 of NC_079445.1, forward strand.
CACTGTTCTAGTGTTTTTCAGAAATCTTAATAAAAAAAAAAATTGCACGTGCTGTGCCTTTAACAAATTTCCAAATTGTGTTTATAGGGCTGCTCGATTATGGGAAAAATAATAATCACGATTATTTTGGTCATAATTGACCCTTCACTAAGCCCCGTCCTCCTTAGTTACTGTTGCTACGCCTGTCAAGCTTTCGTGCTTATTACAGTGTGTATGCGCTAGTGTCAAGACATTCCCAGGTATATAATTAGTCATTTTTGGCAAACAGGTGAGATATCTGAGAAAGCCAGACAAAAAAAGAGTGCAGTATGCATTACAGTGGTATATTCACAACATAATAGCAACCGATTAGAAAATGAATTAATCCAAATTGAAGGTGGGTTAGGCTAGCCGCCTCATACGCTGACCATTCAACAGCTTAGTTCATGCACAGCAGGAGAGGTGAAATTTTAAAATAATGCAATAATAACTTATTAAACCGTGATTTCTCGACAAATTGTTGTGCAATGAAATATAGCGTTACTAACTGACGAGGAAACACATAATTCATGAAAGAGCAGCCAGAAAGGGGAAATTGATGGATTTGTGTTGAATATTAGCATCACTGACCCATACCAATGTACAGTAGCTATAACTGTCAGTGTGTTTGTGTGCTCTTTATCCAGTTTCTATTCTAATTTGCAGTTAAGTGGAAGAAATAAATAAATTGAAATGAAAATCAAAGTATAAATAGCAGAAGTGAACAGACAGATTTCCCTACCAGCAAATATTAGTATTTATATATATATATATATATATATATATATATATATATATATATATATATATATATATATATCAGTTTTGTTCTGTTGATATGTCATTTCAAATACTCATAGCTTAAAACGGATGGAAATATGACTGATATCAGTATTACTGCTATTGCGAGGGCTTAAACGAAGCAGTGCTCATAATATCGAGTGAAAAAAGAAAAAGACAGCTGGGAAACATAACCTGTTTTGTATTTTTGTAGGAAACACAGTTTAGATCTTTTCACGGTAAAAGGTGTGTAAGTTATTGCCATCGGTCTATCACTGAATGTGAATATCGAAAACAAAACCAACTTAACTCTGCTCTTTTAACGCCCCTCACAGAGCTTGATCCACGTTAGCATTTATCCTCTTGGGATTTAGGTTTTGAAAAGGGAAAAAATTCCACCACCCTAGTCAAACTTTAAGGATATCGGGTGTCAGATTTGCACAATCCATAAGCACAACGCTTAGGCCTGTTTCCCTCACTCGAAAGCTTGACAGAGCCCCTGCTCGTAGCTACGGTTGCTAAGCCACGATTGGTTTTTGGGTGTGGCTTAGCAAAGGGTCAGTTTTAATCACGGTTATTCAAAACGATTATCAGTTGAAGTCAAAATTATTCGCCCTCCTGTGATTTTTTTTAAATAAACATTTCCCAAATGGTGTTTAACAGAGCAAGGAATTTTTCCGCAGTATTTTCTATAATATTTATTCTTCTGGAGAAAGACTTTTTTGTTTTATTTTGGCTAGAAGAGAAGCAGGTTTAAATATTTTGAAACCTATTTTAAGGTCAATATTATTAGCCACCTTAAGCAATAAATATTTCTGCAGAAGAAACTACTTTTATACAACGACTTGCCTAATTACCCTAACTAAGCCTTTGAATTGCACTTTAATCTGAATACTAGTATCTTGAAAATATCTAGTAAAATTTTATGTACTGTCATCATAGCATATATAAAAGAAATGAGTTATTAGAAATGAGTTATAAAATTTATTATGTTTAGAAATGTGTTGAAAAAAAAACATTAAAAACTTCTTTCCATTAAACAGAAATTGGAGGGAAAAGGGTCGCTAATAATTCAAGAAAACTTAAATTATAGCTACAAAAGTCCTTCAGTCAACAGCAGTGAGTGATTTTTTTTCTTTTGTTGTTTGATTAATGATAAAAACAGTTGGCAGCAGGAATATTGTGCGCTGTCACTTAAAGAGCCGTGTGGTTCTGATTTATGGTTTCACTTTCGCATGTCTTTTGATTCTCAACTCGTTTGTTTAATGAATACTCACTAAACACCGCGTTTTGACACAAAAGTGCATGTATTTGACCATTAAAGCGCTCACATTAGATGTGTGTTCTATGCTCATCTCTGAGGCTGAGTGCGCACACACACACAACAGCATGCGATCTCTTTCGCGCTTTGAATCAAAAACATAAATGATTCGAATGTACATCAATGAACGATGCTCATCTCGTGCTGCAAAAGCTACATTACAGTACATGCTTTTAGTAATGTTCACGTGAAACTGAGCTTTGCAGAGTAACAAATGTGTACAACTGGAAAGCTGCCGGTATATGATGTAATAATCGTTTCATCTCGATTAATGTTTTTTCATAATCTTTAGAAGCCAAAATCGAAACTGAATTTTCGATTAATTGCACACCCTATGCGTTTTAACACAATTTTCTGCCCTTTATGCAAATAATTGGCTTAAAAAAGCACTGTTGAATAGGAGTTGAATAATTATGACATGGCTGTACTACAAAAGCACTGTTCTCAAATATTTAATTACACTGCGAAGTTTCTCCTTATGTAATTTATATTAAGTGATCTAGGGATTTTGTTTTGTTTGTTTATTTTGTTAAGTTATTTTGTTATATAAAGTTGTTCGTTTTGTAGCGGTGCCAGTAGGCTTTAGATTTAGTTTATGTTACCTGAGTTTTAATTTGCATGTGATTCATATGAAATATACATAGTACAGCTAGAGGAATAATGTAACAAAGTTGGTTTCTAATGGACGGAATTGCAGTTGCACTCACTGACCATAGTACCCCTGAAAAGGATGGCTGATTCGACTACCAAACGATGTGGTCATCTAGTGCAATTTGCATAGTTAAAAGTTATAAAATTAAAGGTCTCAATTTAAAAAATGCAAACTTTGCTTTATTTTTCTTTCAATTTTCGATGAGTAGATCTTGCCTTTCAGCAGGGCCGATGTTAGGGAAATTTGGTTTAAAATGGTTGGTGACCACACGAAAATAATTAGTTAAAAAATTTCATTAAAAATCATGCAACTGAAGCCTCCTCATGACGTGCAGTAGCTCTTGACATGCAACTGTTTTGTCTCATTTATATTTTTGGTAACACTTTATTTTGATGGTTCAATTGAGTATTAGCAGACTGTCTGCTTAATATCTGTTGATACTGCTCCTTTAACAGCCATTTAACTGACTATAAGAAACTTACCTGCAAGTACAGGTCAACTTATCGCAATGATGGTCAAAGAAATCGAAACATTTATTTCAGTCGAACGCAATTTAATAGGGCACTATGAAGGCAAAAGAATTTCATTCTTAAATTTTCGTTTTGCAGCCCAGGGCTTCTCACCATGTATCTTTTCTAAAACATACAGTATAGTGTAAAAGCATTTTTATTACTAAGAAAACTAAATTATATTTTAATTGAACACATCACATCACATAAGGTAAACATACAGAACAGTCTATTTAGTATTGTGAAAAGGCAAAACTGAAAATCTGTGGTTAAAGCACCACCCAGTGGTCAAAAGCTGCTGGCGCATCAACTACCGCCACCGCTGTGGTATGAACGGCGGCAAAGGGACCTAATTGAAGTAGTAACCTCTGTAGATGCAATGTAACTAAATGCAAATGTAAATTCAACAAACAGACCATCAAAATAAATTAACCATTTTTTTTCTCCCAATTTTTTGGAACAGATGGCATAAAAACCTCAGAGTCTCACAAAAAAAGTTGCTTTAAAAAATATTCAACAACCCAACCCAAAATTATTCAAGCTCTTTATATATATATATATTTATTTATTTATTTTTTTAGATCCAGTGTTTTTATTTTCTTTGCTTTTTTGCTCCACTTCCTTTGACATGGAGATCTTCAGCAACTCATTTCCTCTATTTAGTTCATTGAGGTCAGATGAGTAAAAACAGTAATACTGGCTGATTTAATGTAGAAAATGTGTATACATTTAGCTTTAATTCTACCCGAAAGCAATCATACTGCAGCATGATACTTATAACGACATTGTTTATAGCCCAACAACTATCTTGACCATAGCATTAAAATGACCGGTTTTCATATTTCACAGACATGTTACATCACTATATACCCGAGTAGCTACTTACAAGATGCATGCAATATTTATGAAACCTCTCTCTCTCTCTCCACTTAAATGCCAACCCTGATCTGGTGCTTTAAAGGGAATACCCACATTTAAAACGAAAGAGAGTCCCAGTGAGTTCACATTTCCCATACTATGGTGAGAGTTAAATAATTCAAAAACCGAACTTCTTCAAAACACCATTTTTTAGTCTATTTGTTTGATCCAGAAAGTCTTTCAACTCGCTCTGCACGTGACTACACAATGCATGAGGCAGCATATGGCGTTGTTCTTTGATTCAGATTAGAAAAGACATCAGTTTATTTCAACCTGCTGTTCGCGAAAACCAGAGCAGTCCGTCTAAAATAACTCGGCTCTTTTGCTTATCCTGTATTACACGCGGAGCCTTGGGTTTTCAAACATGTACAGTATTTCAGAGGAGCAATGCTTCTAGCTCTCGATGCTTGTATAATTCATCAATCTCAAATTCAGCATTCCCCCAAAGGAAGACGTTCTATTTCGACTCCAACCGCTCAGGCCTATGACTTGTTTGCTTTCTTTATAGCGCTCATTGTAGGCACGGGGAGCTGGAGACGGAGTTCTTTGTGTTTAATATATTTAAGGGTAGAGCGAGAGGAATCAAAGACATGACAATTCCACTGCACAGTCAACGGCCTGAGAGCTCCATTTTCTTCAATAATGTATATTGCAGATTTCTACATATTTAATAAGGCATCATGGATTCCCAGCAGATTCTTCTCTTATGATTAGCCAATCAATACCACTAGAAAGAGGTCCAATTAAGCAACCATCACTCGGCAACTCAAGCTTGATGTGTTCCACACCATTGTTGGTTCCACACCATTCCTTCATGCTCTCCACACACAATCTGATTAAGTTAATTTAGGGTGCGTTCACATCTGTGGTTTGGTTCATTTGTTCCAAACCAAGGGCAACAAATGGTACATTGTAGCATTCTTTCGCCATTTTTGGGTCCTTTTCACACCACACTGATTGTTTTGGTCCGAACAGTTAAAAAGAACCAAAATGCAGTCAAGTAACAAAATCCACATCACTCATTGGCCAGATGTTATTGAACCTATTTCCTAAACTGCTTTTCAATTGGCCAGAATTAACATGTGGGAAAATGCCAATGGGACAAGTAAACAAACTGGCAGACACAAAATTTACTATGGAGGGACGACTGCACTGACTGATTGTATTCCTGGTCATAGTATACTATATTGTTTGTATACATCACTTTAAACAACACTGTAAAAAAATGGCCATGATTTCAGCTGTAAAAAACTGTAAAAATGCTACAGTAAAAATCCGTAACCTGGTTATAGTATGTTTCCTTAATATAAACGGCAAATAACCGTAAATTGACTTTCCCATAATTCTCTGCATGGCGTGTCACTTTTTATGCTTTTTGTTGACATTACTATGGATTTTATTTTTTTATTTTTAGTTGTTTCCCCATCAGTTATGTACATTAAAGATTTGTTACATCTAATCTTGATAAACAATGTTTATTTCATGACTTTAATTTTATGCGTGTTGCCATACTGGTGTTTAGTAGCTGAGTGAATGACACTGAGCACCTTCTATACACTGATACACTTTTCTGCTTGTGGGAGAAGTTGTTTGTGATGAGTAATGGTTCCCCTTCGGATGGGGAACTCCAATGCTATGTGGAAACTTCCACTATGGGGATTTCGTCAGAATCCAATCATCTGAAAGAGTATAAAAACGGGCCAATGAAATGCCAATGAGTTGGCAGCGTCAGCGTGCACAGCTGGCGTCAATGACAATCAGTCATGCTATAAAGACGCAGCCAGTGCCATGCTCGACATCCTTTCGCTTTCAGAGCCTTTCACGAAGCTTCTGAGAGAGTCTTTGAGGGTATCTCCAACCTGTGTCTACAGAGAGAGATCGAAAAGCAGCTTCTCCCGGTCCAGAGCGCGTATACGCAGTGGCAGATGGTCGAGCTGGGTATTTCTCCCTTGCCTGGCGTCCTTTGGGTCCGGTCCTCCAAGAGCGGTTTGTATATAGGAAAAAAGCTTTCCTAAAAGAGCAACACGGTCGTGCAGCGCGTCTTTTTCAAGACGTTACTCCGACCGTGCGTTTCTGGATGCGGTGGTTTCCTATCCCCAGATGATGGGCACGAGCACAGCGTTTCATGTCTGGGGGTCCAGCATGTTAATGCGGTGCTCGCGGGCAGTGCATGCCATCACTGATGTCATGTCTGTTGTGCAGTTAAGATCGCGGCTCGCTCTTGCAAAAGAGCCACCCACCCCAGTTGTCCCCCGCACTGCGGTTGGCACTCGGGCAGATCTGAGGGTTTCAGTGAGAGTAAATCCGCCGCCCCCGGGCAGTGGACCTCTCGCTCCTCCACGCGCTCCATCCAAGCTTCAGGTGAAGAGAAGCGCTCCGTCCTGGGATGGTCGCTCTCTCACCTGATGACACCGGGGGTCAGATGTCCATCGCTGCATCGGAGGTTGGGCTGTCATTGTCTGATGAGGATGCGAGCCCGCTCGCTCCCTCCCTCCGGGGTGGAGAGCGCGGCGTTAGCATCTAAAAAGCAGACATGATGGCCGTGCTTTCTCGGGCTGCTTCGGCCGTGGGTCTGGTGATGGTTTATCCCCCAGCCCCGCGGCCGGACCGACTAGATGGGTGTATGTGGAGGATATAAGGAGGCAAGACCTTCAAAGCCTCCCGTCCCCTTCTTCCCGGAAGTGCACAGTAAACTCACGCTGTCCTGAGGGCACTTTTTTCTGCCCGATCTGCGTGCGCTTCCATCCTCACCATCCTTGGAGGTTGGGCTGTCAAGGTCTGACGAGGATTCGAACCCGCTCGCTCCCTCCGGGACTTTGAGTGCGGCGTCGAATCCAGAAGCAGACTTTGCGGCTGTGCTTCCCCAGGCTGCTTCGGCCGTGGCTCTGGAGATGGTTTATCCCCCAGCTCCGCGGCCGGACCGATTAGAGGGGTGTGATGTGGAGGATGAAGGCGAGACCTTCTAAGCCTCCCCATCCCCTTCTTCCTGGTTGGGCACAGTAGGCTCACGCAGTGTGCTGCGTGCGCCTTCCCCCTCACCATGCACGCTATGGCCACCTACCAGCGCTACCAAGCGCAGGCGCTGGCCCGGCTGCGCGAGGATGGTTCTGACCCAGGACTGAGCATCCGCTCCGCACCGCAACCGACTATGCTCTTACAAAAAAAAAAAAAAAAAAAAAGTCGGCTGTGTGTGCCCTGGGAAGGACGATGATCACATCCGTGATCCAGGAATGCCACCTCAGGCTAAACCTGGTGATGTGCGTGACGTTGACAAAGTTCGCTTTCTTAACTCACCCATTTCCCAGGCTGGCCTGTTCGGCGACACTGGCAGTGAATTCGCCCAGGAATTCACGCCGGTGAAAGAGCAGTCGGAGGCGATGGGCGAGGTCTCTATCGGCGGGATTGTATGACCGCTCCCCCCCGCCGAGCCATCCACATCCGCTGCTTTTTCGCCGAGGACGCCCGCCCGCAGCTTTGCTTCGCCTCCCCGCCTGCGCCTCCGGCCACGCGGCTGCGCCGAGCATCGCGCAGGCAACCAGCAACCCCCGTTAAGGGCGCCGCTAAGTTCGGTAAAACGGACCGCGAAGCGTCCCTGAGGCGGGCCATCTGGGGAGGAGGGAATTTGCTCTTTGCCCGCTGGAGGGCGGGGCACGTTATTTAAAGGCGTAAAAAAAAAAAAAGAAAAAACGCCATCAAAATCCTCAGTGAAAGAGCACTTTTCCCCTCCTCCGGATGTGACAGCCCGAACACTGCCAGTCTGGGACGCTATGCCTTCCAGCTCGCAGGATCGGTGCATTTCGCCAATGGCTCATGGAGCACGAGAGAACGGTCTCCTTTCTCTCCACTCCCAGCCCCTCTCCTGGAGTTTGAGTGCGAGACGAGAACATCTCCTCTCCTGCTCTCCTGTGGGACCCCAGCGCTCCCCGGATGAGCCCACTCACTCCACGCTGCCCCGCCGCTGGCACGTCAGCGATCGTGCGGGTGGGACCATTTGCGGGGGCTCTGCCTGCCTGGTTAGCGCGGGCCAGCCCATCGCAATGGCTCATCCATACGACCAGACTCGGCTATGCGATTCAGTTCGCTAAACGGCCTCCCAGGTTCACGGGCGACCAGGGTCAGTCCTGCGTCCGCCCCTGTCTTGCGAGAGGAGATTGCTGTCCTCCTGGCGAAGGATGCAATCGAGCCGGCCCTCCAGCCGAGATGGAGCGCGGGTTTTACAGCCCGCACTTCATCGTGCCCCCCCCAAAAAAAAAAAAAAAAAAAAAAAAAAAAAAGCGGTGGGCTATGGCCAATCCTATATCTGCACATTTTGAACCGCTGCCTTCACTGGCTGCGCTCCGAAATGCTTACGCAGATGCGCATCACGCAATGCGTTCGTCCTCAGGATTGGTTTGCAGCAATAGATCTGAAGGACGCGTATTTTCATATCTCCACACTTCCACGCCACCGGCAGTTTCTGCGGTTTGCATTTGAAGGTCGAGCGTGGCAATACAAGGTCCTCCCCTTCGGGCTCTCTCTGTCTCCGCGAGTTTTCACCAAGCTCGCGGAGGGTGCCCTCGCGCCCCTTCGGCTCGCCGGCATCCGCACGCTCAATTATTTCGATGACTGGTTGATTTTTAGCCCACTCTCGGGAGCAATTGATTATGCACAGAGACAAGGTGCTCCGGCACCTCCGCCCGTTGGGGTTTCAGGTCAACCGAGAAAAGAGCAAGCTCGCCTCCGTGCAGAGCATCTCCTTTCTCTGGTTGGAGCTGGACTCGATCACTATGGAGGCGCGCCTCTCACGAGAGCGCGCCGAGGTAATGCTGAACTGTCTGAGAGAGTTTGACAGGAAAAAAAGTGGTCCCCCTGAAATTATTTCAGAGGCTCCTGGGGCATATGGCATCCGTAGCCGCGGCCACGCCGCTCGGATTGCTCCATATGAGACCACTACAGCATTGGCTTCACGATCGGGTCCCCAGACGCGCATGGCCCGCGGGCACACACCGAGTGACTGTCACTGCGCTGTGTCACCGCACCCGCACCCCCTGGAAAGGACCCCTTCTTCCTACGGGCCAGTGTGCCCCTAGGTCAGGCGTCCAGGCAGGCTGTCGTTTCGGCAGATGCCTCCAGTATGGGGTGGGGGGCCGTGTGTAGCGGGCATGCTGCTGCGGACCTGTGGAGGGGAACCCAGCTGCATTGGCATATCAACTGCCCTAGAGCTGTTGGCAGTGTTTCTCGCTCTGCGCCGCTTTTTACCGGTGCTGAGGGAGCAACACGTGCTGGTCAGGACGGACAGCACGGCCGCGGTAGCGTGTTCCATCCGGATGGGGGTATACGCTCCCGCTGCATGTCTCAGCTCGCTCGCCGTCTGCTCCTCTGGAGTCATACGCGGCTGAAGTCGCTGCTTGCTATTCACACCCCGGATGGGCTCAACCGTGCGGCCAACAGGCTCTCACGGCAGCTCCTTCCCGGGAGAATGGCGACTCCACCCCGAGTCATGCGTAAGTATGCACTCCCCCCAGTGAGCCTACTCGCGCAGTTTCTGTGCAAGGTCAGGGAGGACGAGGGGCAGGTCTTGCTAGTTGCGCCCCTGGCCCAACCGGACCTGGATATCAGAACTCTCCCTCCTCGCGACGCCCCCCCTGGCGAGTCCCTTTGAGAGAGGACCTACTCTCTCAGGGACAGGGCACCATCTGGCACCCTCGCTTAGTTCTGTGGAACCTCCACGTGGGGTCCATAAGACGCGACGAGGAAGACTTAGGTAACCTACCGGTGGCGGTGGTTAATACCATCACTCAGGCTAGTGCACCCTCTACGAGGCATGCCTACGCCCTGGAGTGGAGTCTATTCACTGAGTGGTGCGCTTCTCGCCGAGAAGACCCCCGATCTTGCCAGATCAGTGTTGTGCTTTCTTTCCTTCAGGACAGGTGGAGCGAAGGCTGTCGCGCTCCACACTGAGGGTTTACGTGGCCACCATCTCCGCTCATCATGATGCGTGGATGGCGGCACCGTGGGGAGGCATAACCTCATCATCCAATTCCTCAGAGGTGCGAGGCGGATGTTTTCCCCCGCCCCCCTCTCATACCCTCTTGAGATCTCGCGGTAGTGCTACGAGCCTACGTGGAGATCCCTTCGAACCACTCGACTCAGTATCCTTGAGATTTCTGTCCTTGAAGACAGCTCTGCTGGCCGTGTTGGCATCGGTTAAGAGGGTTAGGTACCTGGAGGCATTTTCGGTCAGTGACTCGTGCCTAGAATTCGGGCCTGCCTACTCTCACGTTGTCCTGAGACCCCGGCCCGGCTATGTGCCCAAGGTTCCTACCACATCGTTTTAACAATCAGGTAGTGAGCCTGCAAGCGCTGCCCACGGAGGAGGCAGACCCAGCCCTTTCATTGTTGTGTCCTGTTCGCGCTTTGCGAATATATGGGGACCACACTCAGAGCCTTAGATCCTCTGACCAGCTCTTTGTCCATTACAGTGGTCGGCAGATGGGAAGTGCCGTATCTAAACAGAGGTTGGCCCACTGGATAGTGGATGCCATCTCCCTCGCCTTTGGGCCAGGGTGAGCCGTGTCCCCCGGGGGTGAGAGCGCACTCCACTATGGAGCATCGCATCCTCCTGGGCGTTAGCACGCGGCGCCTCTCTGACAGACATTTGTAGAGCTACGGGTTGGGTGACACCCAATACATTTGCAAGGTTACAATCTGCGAGTGGAGCCGGTTTCCTCAAGGGTATTAGGCAACCCTTGGTGATTGAGGAAACGATTCGGTTGAGGTGTCGAAACACGCTTGCTGCGTCACTCTCCCTAACCCGGAGATACGTGCGCTTTTTCAGCTTTGTCAGTTAGTTCCCCATTTCTTTGGCGAACCCTGCAGAGTTCCTCCGAGGCCCCCAGCACCTGACTCAGCGGAGGAGTCAGGTGTTGGCCCGTTACGTTGTCGGCATGCTCGCTGGTCAGCCCGCGTTCTGGGTATAGGTGCCTGCTATGTGTGATCCCCGCTGGCGATCCCATATGTTCACTCAGCCACGGTATAGTCCCCCCTTCTAGGGCAGGCTCGTGTCTTCCCTCCCCGCTAACCATCCTTATGCTAGGACCCCCCCATCTCTGGGCTGGTCCATAGATTGTCACCAGGTCTCCCCTCTGGGTAGCAGGTGAGCTCCACAGCGTCCTCCCTATCGGGACTGAACGCTTTCCCAACGTACTGTCGTATCAAAACCTTTTTACTGGGTTATTGCGACTCCCCGAAAAATATAACCGTTTCTGAACAGGTAAGTGAGGGCCAGGGGACACGTTGGAAGACTGTGTCTCGGGGCGTTGTAGGTGCGCTCGCTCTACTGCGTGGCACACCCTTCGCCAGGGGCGCAGTAAGGTTCTTTCGTTGTGGCGTTTTCCATAGATTTCCCCATAGTGGAAGTTTCCACATAGCATTGGAGTTCCCCATCCGAAGGGGAACGCTACGGTTACTAAAGTAACCCTTCGTTCCCCGAGGGGGGGAACGGAAATGCTATGTTCCTTCGCCACAACGATTGTCCCTTAGCTGTTGAGCGTGAAGTCTCTTCAGCTAGAAAAGGATGTCGAGCATGGCACTGGCTGCGTCTTTATAGCATGACTGATTGTCATTGACGCCAGCTGTGCACGCTGACGCTGCCAACTCATTGGCATTTCATTGGCCCGTTTTTATACTCTTTCAGATGATTGGATTCTGACGAAATCCCCATAGTGGAAGTTTCCACATAGCATTTCCGTTCCCCCCCTCGGGGAACGAAGGGTTACTTTGGTAACCGTAGCGTTCCTTATGTAACTTTCTCATCTCCACCTGCATATGACTGTGTTAACGTGTCTATCTGTGTAACAAAAGATGTGTAGATGTTGGTAATTCAAAATATAGAAATATTACCTCTATAAATTAATAAAATACAGTATTTTACTGTAAATATTAGAAATCACTTTTACGTTTGTACCGTATTTTTAACGGTGAAATACTGGTAACCACAGCTGCCGGTTTTTAACCGTAAATTTTAAGGATTTTTTTTTTACAGTGAAGCTATGGCTGAAGAATGAAGCATGGCTGGAAAACAATGTTTTAATGCATTGCAAATGGCAAAGGCGCATCGCAAGTCACTTCAGGAGGAGGCGTGAATTAATTTAGCTAAACTGTGATATGGTTATCTTCCAGAAATATTACCAACGATCCATCAGGTAATGTTTTTCCCTCTGTCTCTTTGTTTAAAATTGTTGGTACTATGGCACTATGGCAGCTGGATTAGTCCAAAATGGCGAAGTACTTTTTGCAGTTGGGACTGTTTTAGTTCGGCTCATGTTCTCACCACAAACAAACCGCTCCAGGGTCCGTTTGAAAGCGTACTGAGACCACCTCTTCAAGGATGTCTCGGTACACTTTTTTTCCGCTTTTAGTGTACACTCAAGTGTATCTCGAAGTGTAGTGTACACTCGATTGCTAGGGATGCATTGATACCATTTTTTTGGAACTGATCCGATCCCGATACCAAAACTCTGGGTATCGGCCGACACAAATTTGATCCTGATACTGTGCGAATTTAATTTTTTTTAAAGCATAACACAGTTTCTATAGTTCTGGTGATAAACTCAAATAATATCTTCTTTAGTAAAAAATAACAGACCTACAGGCCTGCTGTATATGACAGGGAGCATAATCTAACTAAAAAAAGGTGCTTGCAGTAAACTAGGCTACATTATTTGAGCATTCGTTATGACATCGTTCTGTTGTAGTCCAGCTTATATTTCCTTTCTTAATATTAAGATTTTTCTTTGACATCTGTAGGCTGCCACTATTGACCCTAATCAAAACACAAACTGGTCTGTTAAATGAAATATTAATATAAATAAAATGACAGTGAAAAATTCAGTTTTAGAGTGACCTATAATAGGCTAACTCATTTTCTGTTGATGACCATCCATATTGCGCCAATTAATTTAATCAACTACATTGACCACTATGAGACAGGCTTTACAAACTATTCGCAGCACTGAAAGCATCCCCCCCCCCCAAAAGAATAAACTCAGTCGGAAGGATGAAAGAACAGAAACTTTTGATTTTACAGAATAATTTGACATTTAATGCAAAACTAAATGCATTTCTCCACTGATTACTTATATTAACATGAACAAATAGTCTTGGAGAAAGTTTTTCGTGTTGTCATGAACGCAACACGCAGTTTGAATAGTGAATGGAGAATGAACACGAATTTAAGTGCTTGAATATTCATCTGTGCTTCACATTAGACTATAGAATGGCTTCAAAACATATGGGATATAGTTGGTCTACATGACAACTTTCTAGCGCCTTGTAATAGGCTACCTTCATGGCTTATAAATTACACAGAATAGCCACACGCAAGATTGGATTTGGATCGGTACCAGCTGGTCAATACCCGATCCAGAAAATATATGCGTTATCAAACCAATATCCGATCCAAGAATCAGGATCGTTGCATCCCTAGCGATTGCTACATTCACACCTGCTCAAACACAATGTGTTAAAAGGTTCTTTATTCATTTATTTCAGTCATGGAGGAGGTATTGGTGGAAGTAGTGTTATTTTGATATTTCCATTTATTCTTGCATTTAAAAGCACTTGACTGATGACATTGGCTTCAAAGGTATAATAGTTTTGGAATTTTTATTAGTTTCAGTTTTTATTTCGTTTTGACTTTTTGTTTTCAAATTCAGTTAGTTTTAATTTGTTTTTAGAGGTAGACTTACTAGTTTTTAAATTTTGAAATTGCTTAGTGTTAGTTTAGTTTTTATTAGTTTTAGTATTAGTTTTAGCTTTTTGTTTGTTGTTTTTTGTCAATTAGGATATTTGTTAGGTGCAAGATTCAAAATCATCAGAATAAATATTGTATGATAAAAACTACTTAAAAGCTACTTTTTTGACACTAAAACACTACCATCTACCCATCCTCAAATTCAAATACAACAGCTCACAAGATAGCAGCGTTAAGTAAAAATATGCATGCAAGGCTGCTTCTGAGGATGGATGCACAGTAGTGATGGGAAGTTCGGATCTTTACCGCAAACCGGATGTTTTGTGCCAATCTTCCCAAGTTTGGACTCAACATATCAAAAAATATGTAGTCAACAATCATAATTTCAGTCAGTTAAAACATCACCATGACCTGAAAGGTTTCTTGCAATTACGTTTTGCAACCCAACTGAAGCAGGATTCACTTATTTAAATTCCATTACGACTTTTTGTTATGAATTTAGCATTCAAGTTGTTTGTAGATAAGTGCTTACTGGAGACGCGAATCCAACCGGTTCACTTAGAAGATCTGATTAAAAAGAAAAATTCTTTCACGATCGCGATCACTAATACAGAAATAAAACCCATTACTGGGCACAAATGTGTCAGACAAATGTCAGAATTACAGACTCTGAGGTGCTGTACGGTCAAACACCTAGAGGCATGAAGTAAACAGATTTACTCTTAAAAGGCTTACAGTATGTATTACATACATTTACAAAGACAAAAACAAAGGATGTTTTTGCTATAATTTTAGTTAAGGTTAGTTTTGTATATACACAGTTTCAGTTATTTCTAATTTTTAATTTTATTTCAGTAAACGAAATGTTTTTTCAATTCTAGTTTTCATTTTTTCGTTCATTTTCGTTAACTATAATAACCTTGATTGGTTTCTGTTTTATACATTTAAATATTGACTGACACTCTTTAAAAAATGAAAACAGTGAAACGACCTAAACTGAATAAATGACATTGGCAATATCAGTGTTTCTCAACTGGAGGGTTGCAGAAGCGTCTTGAGTGGCTCCCTGGGTGTTTGTGTGATGCATGACTTTAATTTTGAAAGACGCGTGTAAAAGAATATGTGCTGAGAAAAACACTAAAGGCTGTTTCAGTGAGTGTAGGTTGAGAATTGGCTTGTCAGGTAAAAATACAAATATATAAAAGTGCATAAAATACAGTGTCTGACTTGAAAAATAATGCTAGTCATGTTCGCTTTAAATAAAAAAAAGTAGGCTATCACAGACAACATTTTTGTTATTTGTTATCAAATAAATTGTCTCTCACATAAGGAAAACAAGCTATATTCAGGGGTCCAGATAACTGGTGCACATGCCCAATTCAAAAAGAAACAGCAGATAAGATACAGCGCTAAAGAAGCCTTTTTTGCAGTTGCAATTTCAGAACATTGTTATCAAGTTCCTTTAAAATCTGAAATTTCCCCATGCATCATTGGTAAGATATTTATTACAAACCTGTGTGTTCTTAGCAGTGTAAATTAATTTGTGCTTTTGTTATATAAAGTTATCTACTTGTGCCAGTAGGCTTCGCATTTATTTATATTACCTCAGTTTTAATTTCCATGTGATTCAATTGGAGTGGAACAGCTTCACATGCTGTGTCACATGTACATAAGTATTCACAGCCTTTGCTCAATACTTTGTTGTAAGTCTTTTTGAACATGATGCTACAAGCTTGGCACACCTGTCCTAATTTTTACCCATTCTTCTTTGCAGTACCTCTCAAGCTCTATCAGGTTGGATGGGAAGTGACGATGTACTATCATTTTCAGATCTCTCCGGAGATGGTCAATAGGATTGAGATCTGGGCTCTGGTTGGGCCACTCAAGGACATTCACAGAGTTGTTGTGAGGCCACTGCACTGATATTTTGGCGGTGTGCTTTGGGTCATTGTTCTGCTAGAACATGAACCGTCACCCCAGTCAAAGGTCAAGAGCACTCTGAAGCAAGTTTTCATTCAGGATGTCTCTGTACATTGCTGCATTCATCTTTACCTCTATCCTCACTAGTCTTCCAGTTCCTGCTGCTGAAAACCATCCCCACAGCATGATGCTATTAGCCTGGTGTTGAGCGGTGCCTGGTTATCTCAAATTGTAACGCCTGGCACTCACTCCAAAGTGTTCAATTTTGGTCTCATCAGACCAGAGAATTTAGTTTCCTATGGTCTGACAGGCCTTCAGATGCCTTTTGGCAAATTCCAGGCGGGGAGTGGCTTCCGTCTGGTCACTCTACCATACAGGCCTGATTGGTGGATTGCTGCACAGATGGTTGTCCCTCTGTAAGTTTCTCCTCTCTCCACAGAAGAACGCTGGAGCTCAGACAGAGTAACCACCGGGTTATTGATCACCTCCCTGACTAAGGCCCTTCTCTCCCGATCACTCACCTTAGATGGCCGGCCAGCTCTAGGAAGAGTCCTGGTGGTTCCAAACATCTTCCACTTACAGATGATGGAGGCCACTGCGCTCATTGGAACTTTCAGAGCAGCAGGCATTTTTCTGTGACCTTCCCCAGCCTTGTACCTCCAGACAATCTTGTCTCGGAGGTCTACAGACAATTTCCTTGTCTTCATGCTTGGTTTGTGCTTTGACATGCACTGTTAACCCTGGGACCTTATATAGACACGTGTATGCCTTTTCAAATCATGTCCAATCAACTGAATTTACCACAGGTGAACTGCAGTTAAGCTGCTGAAACATCTCAAGAATGATCAGTGGAAACAGAATGTACCTGAGCTCGATTTTGAGCTTCACAGCAAAGGCTGTGAATACTTAGGTACATGTGATTTTTCAGGTTTTTTATTTTTAATAAATTTGCAACAATTTCTAAAAATATTCTTTGCATTGTCATTATGGGTTACTGTGTGTAGAATCTTAAGGAAACAAATGAATTTAATCTATTTAGGAATAAGGCTGTAACATTAAAAAAAAACGTGGAAAAAGTGAAGCGCTATGAACACTTTCCGGATGCACTGTAGGCCATTTAAGATTACTTTTATTTTCATCATTAAATATGATTTATGGTTTTAACTATCTTTTTTGTTTTATATATTCAGTTTTCATTTTGTTTTAGTTTCATTTTTTCAAATTTGTAACATGCTGTTGCTATTTAATTTTTTATTTATCAATATGGCTTTCTTTATTTTTTATTTTTTTATTTTAGTGTATGTTAGCTGTAATACTATTTAAAAAAAATATATTGTAGGGACTATCCAGACAGCATATTTGGACACGCCCCTGAGTTCAGGATCAAGTCATCAATATTGCGATTTCATTTTCTCAGGTAATTTTGCCTTTTTTTCTCTGGTAACTTTTCTAAGTAAACTTGCATTTAGATAGTCACAAGGCAAACACTCATTGACTAAAGGCCACAAATCGTAAGTTTTGAACATCACAAGGTCTCAAAATTTACTTTTGTACAAACTGGGACATAAACAGGAATGTGTCATTGTGCATGATTGCAGGGTTTCACATTCAGCTTTCAGTTTCTCTGTCACAAGAGCGGAATAAACCTGCACATGGCAGCTGCACAGAGACACAGGTGCGAACATTATATGTGGAAACAGATGCAGATGGTAGATTGACAGCTTACCTGAGGCAGCTGAAAGAGAGAGACGGTCCCATCATCACAGAAGAGACATAAAAAGAAAGAAGATACAAGCATTTTATTCATGAACAAGTGATGTTGACATAATGTTGCATTATCACTGTCACACATGACAAAAATGAATAGAATTAGTATTTTCATTACTATAAGCACGGGCAATTCCACTGAAAATAATTGGTTGAAAGACCCCATTTAAGATTATGCGACTAAAACCTACCTTGAAGCTCATGATGTGCAACTGTTTTTGTCTTATACAGTATACAGTGGGTACGTAACGTATTCAGACCCCCTTAAATTATTTTAGCAAATGGCTGCAATAAAATTTAAGTTCATTTATTTCCTCATTAATGTGCACACAGCAGCCTATAATAACAGAAAAACACAGAATTGTAGACAGTTTTTCTTTTTTAATAAATCTGCAAAAATGAAATATCACATGGTCCTAAGAATTCAGACCCTTTGCTGTGACACTCATATATTTACCTCAGGTGCTGTTCATTTCTTATGATCATCAATAAAGCTGCGGTCACACTGGGCTTTTCCTTCCATAGACTTCCATTCATACGCACGCGAATGCGTCAGACCGGAAACGCGGGATCATGCGTTAAGTTTCGCAGTTCGCTGCGGTGCAAAGTTCAAGCTTGGTGAACTCTGACCAGCGAAATCGCATCACTTGACTGCGTGAGACCAATCGAGGATCAAAACATGACCTCTCTAGACAGAAATTTCGCAGCGCCGCACAACAGAATTTCACACACACAAAGCCCAGTGTGACCGTAGCTTTAGATGGTTCTACACCTTCACTTGAGCCCAGCTGTGTTTGATTATACTCATTGAACTCAAAGCCATACACCCGTCTATAGGTTGTTTTGACATGATGTCATTGATGACGTACGTGCAAGACTCAGATGGAGGGCAGGAAGTTATTCTTCAGAATCAGAATCAGAAAGAGCTTTATTGCCAGGTATGTTCACACATACGAGGAATTTGTTTTCGTGACAGAGCTTCTACAGTGCAACAGGATTACAGAGACAGGACAAAAAACAGATAATAAATATATAAAACCATAGGAATCACTATCACATCAAAATGTTTCTGTTTTATCTTGTTTAATGCTGTTTTAATTGTTTAAAATCAGCCAAAATTATGAATGCCAAACAGCTTTTATAGACTTCCAAATGTTTTTGCTCATAAAGGGAGAAAAGTTTAAGAAACTGGCTTAAAAACAGAAGGCGGCATGTAATAAACATTTTTTCACAACATACATGTGTACAAACTTGTTTTGATCTTTGTTTCATTCTATAACATTGCACTTATTTTTCTATGAAAGTTTGAACTTTGAGAGTGTGTAAACAAGAGAGAAAAGTGTGAAAATGTTAATGCTTGTCTGAGAAAAATGTCTAAAGTGTGTAGTGAGGAGTTTTGCAGCTTTAAAACATCTATAATAACTGTAAAAAATAAAGCAGACTACTTCACAGATTTCGTCTATTGCAGGTTATTTTATAACATAACTCCCACGAGTAATAAGGGACCACTGTATTATTTTTTTATTTACTTTTACAGTCTATTTTTATTTATGTGTGTACATAGTTTTTATGTTAACTTATTAGGTATTATTTAAAAACCTGCAAATATATTAATAAATTATGTACAATACAGTCTAAAGTGATGGCAGCTTTTGAGAGTTTACTTGCTGTGTTTTGGATCATTGTCTTGCGGAAATGTCCACCCTGGTTTAATATTCATCATCCTGCTAATGTACATGTTGGACTGAAGCAGCTAATATTGATTAACAATGAGGAAGGGCGGAGGTTTGCTGTCTGGGCTTTCCACGTCTTTCTACACCTCGCTTTCTTCATGTGTTCAATATTTTTTTCCTTTGTGATTTCATTTTATTACACATAATAAAATTATAAGACAAATTCATTTGTAAACTAATTAGATTGGTTTTCTTTTCATGTGGATTTTTTTTGGTTGTTATCAACATCTGGTGAAAATTTCAAGTCAACAGCACCTTTAGAAATATGTTTTCTGAGAAAAAGAGTGACGTGTGGAATACTTATTTCCCCCACTGTATATTATATATTATATTATAGAATTTAATCATTTTCAACCTTAAAAATATAAGTTTAAAAGTTTTTTTTCTTGTGTTAAGTTTTATTTCTTATACTTACAAAATCATTCAGTATAAATCAGCTATTTTCTTATTTTTTTTTACAAAATTCTGAACAGAAATAGCTAAAAATAAAAAAAATCTGCAAATTCAGTCTGGCCCTAGTAATGACAAATCAACATCAATTATAAACAATTTTTTCTTTTAAAACTTTTATAACAAATTTCCTATTCACCAAACTCTGTTCATCAAAAATCAACTTTTAATACTCTTAATACTTAAGTCTCAACAAAAATGATCAGTGTGGCAAGATTTACATGCACTTCCTTGCAAAAGATTCAAAACCATTTCAAAACAGACATTTTGACATGTAAAGCATAAATGGATGTCTTTTACTGTAAAAAAAAAAGCTGTTTTAAAAACAGAATACTAGATTTGGCCTGAAAGCTTTTAGCAGCAGACACCAATATAGAGTCAGTGATCAAAGAGCGAATCTCTCTTTGTTTGACTTATTTTTATGCTTCCATTTTTCCTCATCACCCCTGGTTTCATGTAGGACCCCGAAAAAAACAACAACAACACTTTATTAATTAATAAGGTTAGCATTATTCAGTGCACAACATTGATGTTTTGAACTCTGAACACTCAGGTTTGATTAAATAATGAATAGCTCTCAGTCAGTGGCCCGCTTCATTCGCTCTAGAAAGGCACATTTGAACGCAAAAGAGCTCATGGGGCGAAAAGCCTGTCATGGCCATTAAATCACTACAGAAAATTGTTTATGAGTGCACAAGACACACAGCGTATTCCAATGCTTTTGAGATGTTTTCAATTGATTCTTTCAATAATAAAAAAATAATGTATTTCTTGAATATATTCATGAAATATTTTTTAAACACAAATGAATTATTATTAGACACGTTTTTAGAATTTCACTGCATAAAAAAAACTGTAAAATACTTTTTAAAATAAGTATATGGTTTTATTGCAGTCATGAGAAATTAAATATTGTTAACCAAAAATATATTATAAAATATAATGATAAAAAAAAAAATTAGTTTGTACAAGCTACTTATTTACAATGAGCTGAAACAACACAATTCTTGAGGTTTTTTAGGAACAACTTAATTGTTTTATGTTCAAGCCACTTAAATTTGTAAAAACAAAGAAGTTAAATTCATTCATGTTCTCCTACAAATCCATTAAATCCACTTAATTTGTTTATGTTCGATCCACTTAAAAGATTAGGTTTCAACTCATTTTAAATAGGTAGTTTGAACAAGCAGCAAAAGTCTTTTTTTGTGTAAATGTATACAGTGGGGAAAATAAGTTTTCAGCACATCACTATTTTTATCAGAAAACATATTACTAAAGTTGCTGTTGACTTAATAACAACCAATGAAATCCATATATGAAAGAAAAAAATCTAACTAGTTTACAAATTTATTATTTATTATTACTCAAAGTTATGTGTAATAGAATTAAAAGATATAGGAAAAAAGTAGGGCCATGCAATTAATCGAAAATTCAGTTTTGATTTCGATTTTGGCTTTTAACGATTATGAAAAAACATTAATCGAGATAAAACGATTATTGCATTATATAGCGGCGCCTTTTCAGTTGTACGCATTTGTTGCTCTGCAAAGCTCAGTTTCATGTGAACATTACTAAAAGCATGTATTGTAATGTAGCTTTTGCAGCACGGGATGCGCATCATTCATTGATGTACATTCGAATCATTCATGTTTTTAAAAGCACGAAAGAGATCGCATGCTGTTGTGTGTGTGTGAGTGTGTGTGTAAGCACGCTTAGCCTCAGAGATGAGCAGAGCACACACATCTAAAATCATCTTAATGTGAGCGCTTTAATGGTTAAATACATGCAAATTTGTGTAAAAACGCAGTGTTTGGTGATTATTCATATTAACCCTCATTTATGTAGGCCTAATAAACAAACGAGTTGAGTATCAAAAGACATGTGAAAGTGAAACCATAAATCAGGACCATACTGTACGCAATAAAGTGACAGTACGCAATATTTCTGCTGCCAACTGTTTTTATCATTAATCAAACAACAAAAGGATAAAATCACTCACTGCTCTTGACTGAAGGACTTTTGTAGCTATAATTCAAGTTTTTTTTTCTAACAGTGAAGAACGATGCTTAAACGATGCTTGTTTCATATTTTTATTCTATTGTATTTATTTCCCTTTCCTTGTTTACAGGAAGGAAAATAACTGTGTATATATACAGTTGAAGTCAGAATCATTAGCCCTCCTGAATTATCCCCCAATTTCTGTTTAACGGAAAGACTCATTTCTAATAACTCTTAAGATTTCTTTTATCTTTGCTATGATGACAGTAAACAATATTTTACTAGATATTTTTCAAGATACTAGTTTTCAGATTAAAGTAAATTCAAAGGCTTAATTAGGGTAATTAGGCAAGTCATTGTATAAAAGTAGTTTCTTCTGCAGACGATCAAAAATATATTGCTTAAGGGGCCTAATGATATTGCCCCTAGGTTTCAAAATATTTAAGCCTGCTTTTATTCTAGCCAAAATAAAACAGATAAGTATTTCTCCTGAAGAAAAAACTAATTATAGGAAATACTGCGAAAAATTCCTGTTAAACATAATTTGGAAAAATATATAAATATATAAATACAAAATAAATAAAAATAAATAAAATAAATAAAAAATAAATAAATAAATAAATAATTAAAAAAAAAAAAAAAAAAAAAAAAAAAAAAAAAAATCACAGGAGGGTGAATAATTTTGACTTTAACTGTAAGCGTTTTAAATAATCGTGATTATAATTATGACCAAATTAATCACGTTTAGGATTTTTCCCATAATCGAGCAGCCCTAGAAAAAAGTACTGAACACATGAAAGGTAGGAGTAGAAAGCCAGAGAAAGCTCAGACAGCAACTTAAATATGCCTTAAAGTGACATGTATTGCTCAGGTGTGATGTTTTTTACAGACCTCAATAGAGTGTAAAAATCTTGATGGTTCTGTGGGTTTTGTCTAACCAAACTGATCTTTATTTTGTATTTTGCTGAATAACATCTGAGAGATTTTAGCTGCTGTCAATGCCTTTTTACACCTCCCACTCTTCATCTGTTCAATAATTTTTCCTGTGACATTTTATTTTACACATAACTTATTTTGTAACCTAATTAGATTTCTTTTCTTTTTATATATGGATTTCTATTGGGTTCAAGTCAGGTGATTGGCTGGTTCATTCTACAGCTTGATTTTCTTTCTCTGAAAGCATTTGAGAGTTTACTTGCTGTGTTTTGGATCATTGTCTTCCTGAAATGTCCACCCTGGTTTCATCTTCATCATCCTGCTAATGTACATGTTGGACTAAAGCAGCTAATATTGATTAACAAAGAGGTTATTGAGCAAACCTCCGTTCTTCCTCAGAGTGATTTCAGCTGCTGTCTGGGCTTTCCACATCTTTCTACACCTCGCTTTCTTCATGTGTTCAATACTATTTTCCTGTATCATTTCATTTTATTACACATAGTTTCATTTGTAAACTAATTAGATTTGTTTTCTTTTCATGTGTATTTGTTGGACTGAAGCAGCTAACATTCATTTACAATAAGAAAGCGCAGAGGGTTGCTGAATAACTACTGAGAGATTTCACTTTCATTTTATTACACAATGTAATTTGCAAACTAAATAGATTTGATTTCTTTACATATAGGGTTGTTAACATCTGGTGAAAATTTCAAGTCAACAGCACCTTTAGAAATATGTTTTCTGAGAAAAACATGTTGAATACTTATTTCTCCCACTATATAAAAAAAAAAACACGTTTGTGTCATTAGTAGTTTCCATGGGTATAAAACATTCTTCTTGCACCTAATAACAAAGCTTTATTTTTAAGAGTTTATACTGCAGAGCTCATGCAAAACGAGTCAAACGGGGCTGAGCAGTTTAATCAAAGAACACATTATATAAATTAGCATCCCCATCTGATGTGTAAGTAGACTTC
The DNA here is from genome assembly GCF_903798145.1 of Danio aesculapii. Classification (NCBI taxonomy): domain Eukaryota; kingdom Metazoa; phylum Chordata; class Actinopteri; order Cypriniformes; family Danionidae; genus Danio; species Danio aesculapii. Next base: position 15,109,744 of record NC_079445.1, read on the forward strand.
ACTATACTCTCACACTGCTATAAAGGGCTGTAATGAGCATTATAATTGAAGTATGAGTGAGTCACAAATGGTGAATGAAAAGGTCAGCCAACTGTAAAGCAAAATGAGCATGGCTTTTCAATTCCCAGGGTGACCAAACACGGTTACATAACTCTGCACAGGCTATAACCAGTGTCTCTATGTCACTTCTTGGCATGTGAGGACATGCTTTGTGTATCACACACTTCCTAAGAATTCAAAAAAACAGTCAAGCAGTTCTCTTATGGGACTGGTATTAAAATGTTCACTGTACCACTTGTAAATTAGGCTATTATATCACAATACTCTGCGCTGTTGTTAGTACAATAAAGTGCAGGAATAAAATGCTCTACTGAGTTATCTGAAATTAACAGATGATGAGTTATTACATGTATACATTTTAATCACTGCGTTATGCTACATTGTGGTTTCCAATCATAGATTAACTCAAGTTGTGTAGTGTTTACCTGTGGAGCAGAGATGTTTAGGCCAGGACTCAACAGCTCAAACTTCTCCTGTGATTTATCCCGGACAAGCCGTGCGGCCTCCTTAAATTCTTTAAACTGCTCTGAGAACTGCACAGACAACAGGAACGTTTCGTCATCTTTTCAACAAATATATAGAAGTATATGAAGAGTTCAAATGCAAAAACCTCTAATTGCCATCTGAAATTTCCATCGAAAATAAGCATTTTTATTAGGGATGCACTGAATATTCATCCAAAAGATTTTTATAACCTAAACAAGATGGCCGAAACAGTATGTTGTGGTGACGCAAACATAAACTGCGGCCTGCACATGCTTGTCTGAAGCAGCATGTCTGTGGTGTGCCTATTAGATCTAATCAGATCCTCTGCACTTCATTGCGACAGTACTTGATCCGCGTTATAAAGGTCATTAGTATGCGGAAATAAAGTGCACAAGCGAATTCATCCAGAAATTATCCATACCTAATGCTACTATATATGTGACTGTCAGATTGTTGCCATACTTCTGCTAGATATTTTTTAAAGATCCCCTATTTTGCATTATAAAAGGTCATATTTTGGTTTTGGGGTCTCCAACAACAGGCTGATATGCGTGCAAGGTCAAAACAAACACCTCCATTGTCTTATAATATGCATTTATTTTTACCTTATTATCTCAATGACTCGCATATGATTCATTTGTTCCCAAACCCCTCCTTTGCTTGAAGCTATTGGTTCGATGACCCAGTCTGTTGTGGTTGGTCAACTGGGTTCAGAGCAAGAAGGAGAGAAATGTCCACCACGGCTATGTAGTAGCAGAGAGTGTGAGAGCCCAATGCAAGAGTGCAATAAAGCAATGCAGTTAAACACCAGCATATTACGCTACTCTAAAACCTAACCACAAGTAATAACAATGACACACATTCAGTATTAATCCACACAGTGTCAAAAGTTGAACTATTTTGGAAAATTGACTGTACGTGTGAGGAACATCTGATGGTGGCCATAGCAAAGACAAACGGCAGAGGATCGCGAGTTCAGCAACTCATTTAAATCAGTAAAGAAAAAAGGATGCGTTGCGTTTTCAGCATGGTTTTAAACGTAATATGTCTGCTGCTGCTTCCTTTAATAACAAACGGCTGATGAATCCCACTCTGGAGGATAGGTTATTGTATCAAAAATCAGAAAAATAACAGGAACAAACACAGCACTAGGTTGACTATACTATGGTACTGTTGTAAAAATGAACTTTAACCATTGTCTAAAGGGAAAGGCGCGTTCACATTTTATCAGATCCGGTACTACATTTTTGGTGATGTACCGTGTCGACGTCAATGTGTTCAGTGAAAGATCTAAACCCAATGAGATTCATTTATTCGACTCTGAGTCGACTATTTTGTTAAAGAATTAAACGTTAAGTTTATGCACTGGCCCTATTTAAATGCACTCACTCAAATCTTTCTCAAATGTCAGGCAAACGACAAGCTCAGCCACTCAACAGTTAGATGGTTTTAAGTCACCATTCCCAGAAATGATCAATATTTTCATCATTTGTATTATAATCGATTTTTTTTGATACTTTACTATTTATTTATGCAATTGCAATGGCTTGATTTCAGTAAGTATAGTACACAGTCATAGATATTAATGCAATGGTGCTAATAATTGGCATAATTAAATTCGGTGTTTTAATTTTCAGCTTTGGTTTCCTCTTTTTGGGGTGGAGTTTTAGGGCGGCACAGTGACTCAGTGGTTAGCACTGTCACCTCACAGCAAAAAGATTGCTGGTTTGAGTCCCGGCTGAACCAGATGGAATTCCTGTCTGGAGTTTGCATGTTCTCCCTGTGTTCAAGTGGGTTTTCTCCAGGTGCTCCGGTTTCTCACAGTCCAAAAAAATGCTGTATATGTGAACTGAATAAACTAAATTGGTCCTAGTGTGTTTGTGAATGAGTGCGTATGGATGTTTCCCAGTACTGGGTTGTGGCTGGAAGGGCATCCACTGTGTAAAACATATGCTGGAATAATTGGTTGTTCATTCCGCTGTGGCGACCTATGAAATAGAGACTAAGCCAAAGGAAAATGAATGAATGAATGTTTTTCTGTTTCGGCCAAGAATTTTAATCCCACATTTTCCCCAAAGTTTTTGGAGACTCCTATGTTTATGTTGAGTTATTTCATTTTAAAGACCATGAAAGAATGGATTATTTGCCATAAAAGTGATATTACTGCACATACACACAGGAGCCTGATAAAAAAAGCAAATTTTTAAACAAAATATCAGATGGCATTTAGAAGTTTTCTTCATATACTGTACACAAGTTGCAAGACGCTGTTGAACACTAAGAATGCAGATAAAAATGCATTGTCAGCCATGACAAAAAATGTGCTCCAAACTCTCTTAAAGGCACAATATGTAAAAAAAAAAAATCTAACTAAAATAATCAAAAAATCACTAGAACAGTGCTATATATTTTGCTGACTTGCCTACTTAGAGTAAATTATTATAAATGTTTGGAAGAATGTTCAAATCTACAGAAATAAACTATTTTAACTACATTATCTGACAAAAATCTTGTCATCAATCCCAGTTGTAAGAGCAACAAATAATAACTTGACTTCTAGATGATCATTTGGAAAAGTGGCAGAAGGTAGGTTTTTCTGTTTAACTACATCCCAATCATCACAAATACTGCAGAAGACCTACTGGAACCCGCATGGACCCAAGATTCTCACAGAAACTTTTTCAGAAGTTTGGTGAAGGAAAAAATCATGGTTTGGGGTTACATTTTAGTATGGGGGCGTGCGAGAGATCTGCAGAGTGGATGGCAACATCAACAGCCTGATGTATCAAGACATTTGTGCCGCTCATTACATTACAAACTACAGGAGAGGGCAAATTCTTCAGCAGGATAGCGCTCCTTCTCATACTTCAGCTCCCACATCAAAGTTCCTGAAAGCAAAGAAGGTCAAGGTGCTCCAGGATTGGCCAGCATAGTCACCAGATATGAACATTATTGAGCATATCTGGGGTAAGATGAAGGAGGAGGCTTTAAAGATAATTGCAAGGAATCTTGGTGAATCCTGGGAGTCCTGCAAGAACGCTTTCTTTGCCATTGCAGATTACTTTTTTAATAAGTTATTAGAGTCATTGCAGAGATGTATGGATGCAGTCCTCCAAGCTCATGGGAGTCATACACAATAATAATTCTTTTTCCACTGCACCATGACTTTATATTCTATACTGGACATTATTTATGTTAAGTGACAAGACTTTTGTCTAAGCAAAGTCAGACCTTACTGTTCTAATTAAATAATCAAAAAAAATCAAGGCATGATCATAATTTATTTTGGTAAAATAAGCGTAATCTACAGGCCTTTGTCTTTCATATAAGCCACTTCTGAAACCAAATAATCAACTAGGAGTCAAGTTATTATTTGTTGTTCCTGGAATTTATATAGGTGACAAGACTTTTGTCAGGTAGTGTAGTGACATGAACAAATGTCCTGTGTGACCACGCTAGTGACATCATATACCCTCAGCCTGAGGTTTAGCTTTATAGAAAACAAGGAAAGAGCAAAGATGCTTTAATGTGTTGTGTATTTTACTAGACTGCATGGAGCAAAATAACAGAAGCTTAAAATGTATTTAGTTTGATAAAACAGCGCTACTTCTTCCCCACATTATTCCAATCTGAAGAACCAGAAGCAGTTGACAATGGCATAATAAAAGTTCTGCTGCTTTTGTTCCATGCTCATCTCTCATGAGCAATTGCTTCAGCATTTCAGCCTTACTCTGCATAATACTACCATGATAAGATAATTCTGAATACTTTAGCTCATCCATAAACATGATTTCTGCAGGACATTAGTACAAATATTTTCGTGATTTCATATTTGTACCATATCTGTCAAAACTTTATGCAGTATAGCTGTTTACCACAGCTCTTTAGCTATAGATATAATGAATCAAAGGTTTGAAAACACTGCAAAATGAGGTCAACTACACAAATTTGAGTAAAACTGGACTTCTGTAATGACCAATCAGCATCAATAACAGAACAAGTTGATATGTGTTTATTTTTATTAATTTTATATTATGTCTTTATTACAACAGGTATTAATATCAATTCATCACCCAAAAAGAAAGATGTTTCGTGTGTTTATGCATTTTCATTACAATTTCTTTCTTTTTATTTCCTTGGTTAGAAAATATTTTACAATTTATGCAAGTTTTGCTCAGCCCACATCATCAACCTTAACCCTCTGGAGCTGTTTGGTCATTTTAACAGAAAGAAATGTGCTTTTTTTAGTACAAATGGTTCAAAAACTCTGGAAAGGATTTTAGCACTTGCCATGGTAACAAACAAAAAAAACATGACTTTTATTTTTAAAAGGCTTTTCACAATCAAAAAAAGACAGCTTTGATAGAGAATGGAAAAGTCATTTTAGTTTCAGATTTTAACAGACGTTTGTATTTTTACATCTACCGCAGGGGTCACCAATCTCGTTCCTGGAGGTCCGGTGCCCTGCAGGGTTTAGCTCCAACTTGCCTCAACACACCTGCCTGGGTGTTTCAAGTATACCTAGTAAGACCTTGATTAGCTTGTTTAGGTGTGTTTGATTAGGGTTGGAGCTAAAATCAGCAGGACACCGGAGCTCCAGGAACAAGTTTGGTGATCCCTGATCTACTGTATACTCAGAAACTGGTTACTGGGTAATAAATGAATTAAGCTTAAATAATTTTGTATCATCTCCTAAAAAATAAATATTATGTTAAAAACATTATTAAACTAAGTTATACAACATCAATACAGCATGAATAGGTTTATAAAACAGTTTACCAGTCCACAATAGGCATTTACCTGCTGAAGTTGCAGCTCAGTGGAAAACCCAAGGCCATACACTGTGTTCGCCCTGCTGTCTGCCCACTGGCCAAACTTCTGTGAGGTTTTTGTGAAAGTCATATTAGGTGTGATTGTGCTGTTGATAATGGCCTACATGATAGACAAAAAAGAAAACACTTTTAGCAAAATCATAATGCAAATAACAGAAATGACATGCTAAAATTGTTTTGAGCAGGGATCGTTTATACACAAAACATCTTAAGGCCAAACGTTAGAAGAAAATCTTTAAAAATACTCCTATATTTTAGCTTTAAGAGTACTTGACATGTTTTAGCACTAAAACTGGTTTCTAAATCAATCACATATTTAGAGTAGTGAAGAGGAGTTCTAACCCAGTAAGACCAAATTACATATTGTCCTAAAATGGCTGTGGCAGACAACCTGCCTTGAAAAGAAAACATTTTTGACCACAGTGAGGTTTTAATAAGCTATAATCAAGGAGGTATTTCCATATGGTCAGAAATACACTCACTGGCTACTTTATTAGGAACACCTTACTAGTACCGGGTTGGAGCCCCTTTTGCCTTCAGAACTGCCTTCATCCTTCATGGATTCAACAAAGTACTGGAAATATTCCTGAGATTTTTTGTCCATATTGACATGTTAGCATCATACAGTTGCTACAGATTTGTCGGCTGCACATCCATGATGCCAATCTCCCATTCCACCCCATCCCAAAGGTGCTCTATTGGATTAAGTTCTGGTGACTGTGGAGGCCATTTGACTACAGTGAACTCATTGTCATGTTAAAAAAAACAGTCTGAGATGATGCACGCTTTATTACATTGCAGGTTATCATGCTGGAAGTAGCCATCAGAAGATGGGTACACTGTGGTCATAAAGGGATGGACATGGTCAGCAGCAATACTCAGGTGGGCTGTGGCATTGACATAATGCTCAATAAGTACTAATGGGCCCAAAGTGTGCCGAGAAAATATCCCCCACACCATTACACCACCACTAACAGCCTGAACCATTGATACAAGGCAGGATGGATCCATGATTTCATGTTGTTGATGCCAAAATCTGACCCTACCATCCGAATGTCGCAGCAGAAATCGAGACTCATCAGACAGGCAATGTTTTTCCAATCTTCTATTTTGCAATTTTGGTGAGCCAGTGCGAATTGTAGCCTCAGTTTACTGTTCTTAGTTGACAGGAGTGGCACCCAGTGTGGTCTTCTGCTGCTGTAGCCCATCAGCTTCAAGGTTCAACATGTTGTGTGTTCAGAGATGCTGCATACCTCGGTCGTAACCAAGCGGCAACCTCCCGCTCTCCCTCAGGAAGCCAATACGGAAGTAATTAAAACTGCAATTCATGGACATTCCGCTAGTCCTGGCTCTATAATAGAGCAAATTTCAATTGAGTGCACTGTTAGAATGGCCAACTTTACAACAGAAAAAAGGGTGTTTACAGCCTGGTACAAAGAACGATTTTGGGTCATATAGCTATTATTACCCTTCATGACAACTGTGAGGGGGGTAAATTTTTTTATAACTCATTTGTTTCCTTTATATTAGGTTATATTAAGTCTGCATAATTAAGAGCGTAGCCACTTGAGTGACAGCTACTGTAGGTCTCGTTGGTCGCTGTCACTTCACCTCAGCTGATTCCGGCTGATTAGCTGCTGAACTCGGCATATACATCGTATTTTCGTTTTGTTTTATGTGGCTTTACACAGTCAGTTGCCTTTTGGAATTATTTCTTACAATTATCAAATGATATGGCATGCTGTGTGCACTTAATTGTGCTCACAAACCATTCACATGGCCTCCGTTTCCCAGGTGAGTGAAATTATATACTTGTATACCATCTCTATAAATGTATTTGTTTTATTTAAGATTATTTATCGTTTATAATGTGCTTTAGAGTTGTAAAGCACTCCAGAATCTGACAGATTGATTAGCTGTATAGGCTCTAGAACAGTCATCTGAAACGTTGTCATAGTGTTATGCCTGGATTTCATAAATAGCCTTGCATTTACTAACACAGACTATGTTTAAAGTGTTTAGAAGTAATTTGCATTTTCCTTCTGTAGAAAAACATCATCAGAACAATGCTTGGTGGCTCAATGTGTTACAACAGTGTTTTTAAAAGTCTAAACACTTTATTGATATAGTAAATAATCAAGCGCATGTGGTCAGAACACAAACGAGTCGCAGGTAATGAAGTATTAAGCGTTTCTCCCATAGGAAAGCCTGCCTAAGCAAAATGCCAGCAGGTGTCTGTAGCTCCGCTCACGCTCTGCCTCTTTGCCCTTGCTTGGTATCCCCCGTTTGATGCGATGATGCACAAACAAAATGGCGATGGTTGGCCACGCCTACTAGTAGCTTCTTCAGAAACCTATGGGTGACGTCACGGACACTACGTCCATATCTTTTACAGTCTATGGTTGTAACGAGTGATTATTTGAGTTTCTATCAACTTAAACCAGTCTGGCTATTTCCTCTGACCTCTGGCATCAACAAGGCATTTGCGACAACAGAACTGCCTCTCACTGGATATTTTCTCTTTTTGGGACCATTCTCTGTAAACCCTAGAGAAGGTTGTGCGTGAAAATTCCAGTAGATCAGCAGTTTCTGAAATACTCAGACCAGCCTGTCTGGCACCAACAACCATGCCAGGATCAAAAGTCACTTAAATCACCTTTCTTCCTCATTCTGATGCTCGGTTTGAACTGCAGCAGATCGTCTTGACAATATCTACATGCCTAAATGCATTGAGTTGCTGCCAAGTGATTGGCTGATAAGAAATTTGCATTAACGAGCAGTTGGAAAGGTGTACGTTATAAAGTGGCCTGTGAGTGTATGTTTTCTAATATTTTTTTTTGCCTTGTTTACAAAATAAAAAAAACACACCCAAAAAAACTGAAAAAATATTTTCTCAAAAAATAAATGTATGCAAACATATGTTCTTAATACAAATTTGGTAATTTTTGCATATTCTTTTTAAATATTTGTTAAAAACTTAATAATAATAATAAATATTATAAATATTTAAAGCATTTAAAATATATTTACTTAAATATTTTATAAGAAAATGCAGAATTTGTATAAAATATACTCTGACTCTACCCTCTCAATCAGCCAATCACTGTGTGCAAAGATTACAATCATGCTAACATCATCTATAAAAAATTTGGTAATAAGATTTCGTTCCTACTCCTTAGCAGTTTGTCTCAGCAGGTTTACTCTTAGTTAATAACATTTACTACTATTTAAGACATAGGTCTCAATCTCGATTCCTGGAGGACTGCAGCTCTGCACAGTTTGCTCCAAACCAAATCAAAGACAGCTGATCCAACTAATCAAGGTGTTCAAAACTACTAGGGATTATTAAGCAGGTGTGAGTTGGAGGTGGTTGGAGCTAAACTATGCAGAGCTGCGGCCCTCCAGGAATTGAGTTTGAGACCATTGACCATTTTAAAGTTTTGTAAATTTTGTGTTGCTCACCTTAGTGCCTCCTACGCTGATAATGCGATACACACTCCTGCCGGCATCAAAGAAGAAGGAGACGGTGACGGCATGTTTGCTGGCCGGAATCCAATTTCGTTTAGTGGCCGGGTCAATCTGGAAGACGTGCGCCTTCACGCTGAATAGTGGCTGTTCCCTTCAAGGAAAAAGAAATGTTCATAACAAACTCTGCTTTATTTAATTCTTTATCAGAATGTCATTATTCCCAGGCTAATGTGGGTGATGTCATATCAGATGTGTGATCTGAGAAACAGTAATGTTTGTGATGGGAGGGAGACGAAGAGTCTAATGCAAGGTCAAGTGTGGGACATAAGAGGCAGACTTGATTATGAAGGGGCACAGCTGTGCTAACAGGCTGAGAAAGATCTTGCCTGAACTGTCTGACACTGAGCCACATCCTCTCAGCCCCAAATCAACACAAGATGATTATGGATGCCCTGATAATCATAGATGGGTCAATGTTTGTCAACTCAACCACAGGTCTATTTTTATCGTTTCTTTCATTTAAAAATAATTAATACACAAATGAAAAAAAAAATTAAAGGAATGTAGTTAAAGTGAGAATTATTACTTTTTTGACTTCAACTGTATATTACTACACTACCTGACAAAAGTCTTTTTGCCCATATAATAAGTTGACTTCTAGTTGATCATTTGGTTTCAGAAGTGGCTTATATGAAAGGCAAAGGCCTGTAGATTATGCTTATTTTACCTAAATAAAATATGATCATGCCTTGATTTTTAATTATTTAATTAGACAGTAAGGTCTGACTTTGCTTAGACAAAAGTCTTGTCACTTAACAAAAATAATGTACAGTATAGAATATAAAGTCTTGGTGCAGAGAAAAAGAATAAATATTGTGTATGACTCCCATGAGCTTAGACGACTGCATCCATACATCTCTGCAATGACTCTAATAACTTATTAAAAAAGTAATCTGCAAAGGCAAAGAAAGCGTTCTTGCAGGACTCCCAGGATTCACCAAGATTCTTTGCAATCATCTTTAAAGCCTCCTCCTATATCTTACCCCAGATATGCTCAATAATGTTCATATCTGGTGACTATGCTGGCCAATCCTGGAGCACCTTGACCTTCTTTGCTTTCAGGAACTTTGATGTGGGAGCTGAAGTATGAGAAGGAGCGCTATCCTGCTGAAGAATTTGCCCTCTCCTGTAGTTTGTAATGTAATGAGCGGCACAAATGTCTTGATACATCAGGCTGTTGATGTTGCCATCCACTCTGCAGATCTCTCGCACTTATTAATAAAGTTATCTGCAATGGCAAAGAAAGCGTTCTTGCCGGACTCCCAGAGTTCATCAAGATTCTTTGGAATCATCTTCAATGCCTCCTCCATCTTACCCTAGACATGCTCAATAATGTTCATTTCTGGTGACTGGGCTGGCCAATCCTGGAGCACCTCGACCTATTTTACTTTCAGGAATTTTGATGTGGAGGCTGAAGTATGGACCTTGAGACTTGTTAAAGAGATAGTTCAACCAAAAATGAATATTCTGTCATGATGTACTAACTCTTTTCTTGATTCAAACCTGTATGAGTTTCTTTCATCCGTTGAACACAAAAGAAAATATTTTGTATTAAACCTGTAAACACTGACTTCCATAGTATTTGTTTTTCCTACTATGGAAGTCAGTGGTTGCAGGTTATCAGCTTTGCTCAAAATATCTTCTCTTGTGATCAAAAGAAGAAACAAACTCATAAAAGTCAAACCACTTGAGGGTGAGTAAATAGTGAGTACATTTTCATTTCTGGCTGAACTATTCCTTTGAAGACTTTGGCCACCGGCCTCACTCCACTCCCACAGCTCTCAGTCCCACCCACACTCGTTACCAGGCCAACCAATCACAGACCTTGCGTAGTAATTTTTTGTAAAGTGCACATCAGGTTTTGGCAAAGAGTACACCACAATGTGAAGCTGACACTGCATATGCCACATGGTTTCGAGTATAAATTGGCTTTAAAAGTTAACCAGTTTTGTAGAGGCAGCAAAATGACAATTTTTACCTGAGATTTTGAGGCAAATTACAGAATGGTAAAAATTTTTTTAGAAAAATGGCAGCACTAATATTTTATTTTCACAATGGTAGGTCTATCAGTTTAATACATATTTAGCAATTCTGGTTGCATTACATACCAACCTTGAAAATATGGGAGAAATAAACACTACATAGGGTTTTCCCTACATGCCTAAAATTTAAAGAGAAAGTTCATTCTCAGGTAGTGTTGTCACGATACTGGAATTCAATTCCAATTAGTACTGAAATTTTAAAAACGTCCATTTCCCGAAGAACAGCTGGTCTGTTTATAAGCTTACGCAAGTGATCCACTGATGAATTGACTGATCTTTGTAGCTTTAAAATGCTCCAGTATCCCTTCATTAAATAGCGGTGAGTTCAGTGAACTGATGACCTTCAGTCAACAGTTAGGTTTCAATCTAAAAACGCGAATTAACTTCATGCGAAAAAACTGGGATATCGTATAAAGACGTGAGAATGAAGCAGCGTTTCCATCCAATGAGTCAAAGCAAACAAAATCGTCACTTCCTGATTATTCCTGATTGCTTCCTGGATTCCTGGTTGCTGAGCGTAAGGCACTGCAGCGGGTGGTGAAAACTGCCCAACACATAGGGACCACACTGCCAGCTTTAGAGGACATCCAGAAGAAACGCTGTCTGTGCCGAGCACGCAGTATTCTTAAGGACACCTCTAACCTTGCTCACAGACTGTTTTCTCTCCTGCCTTCCAGCAGGCGCTTCAGGCTCCTCCGGACAAAAACCAGCAGACTGAGGAACAGCTTTTTCCCCAGAGCTGTCTCCCTTTGAACTCTGCCCCTCACTGACTCTTTTGCCCCCCCAATACACCCCCCACACTCCTCTAAATTAAACTCCTCACAATCACTGCACTATTTAACATTAGCACATTTAAAATTTGCACATATTCATTGCACTATATTGCACTGATTCATTTATTTGAGCTGTACATATCCACTGCACATGGACATTTCTAATTATGTACACACCCACTGTACATATACATGTGTAATTATGTTTATCTACCTGCACACTTCTGAGTACTAATAGCATCCTGTACATATATTCATTTATTGTAAATCTGTTCATAGCTATTACACCTGTATATAATGTTCATAGTACATCCATCCACCGTAAATATCACCATAGTTTTTCTATAACTGCACTTTATAACTTATACCTGTATGCTGCACTTGCTGCTATTGCACTGCTGGTTAGACCTAAACTGCATTTCGTTGCCTTGTACTTGCACATGTGTAATGACAATAAAGTTGAATCTAATCTAATCTAATCTGGCACCAAATATCAACATTAAAAACAGAATTTGCTGTGGTAGGAGAAGCTGTGTGAATTTTTTCTATGTTTAATAAATGACTTGCGCCTCAGAAGGCAATCCTGACACACAGTGAACGCTCAGTGGCATTTAAAGGCAGAAGATGCGGCGCAGACTCTCTTGATTCTGGAGATCATTAAAAATATAATAACACTAATACTGAAATAGTTAAAGCGTTTTAGAAGGACCAAAACAACATTTCAGATGTTCTACAGTGTGCTCAGCCTGCTGGTTTGTCCATTCGCACACATTTTATCATCACATGATCTCTTATCACAAAATCACATGACCTTTTTTAATGCACAAACTTAAATTTGTTTGGTAAATTTTTTTTTTAATCGTAATTTTTTTTTACATTTTTTAATTAACATTTTTTATTTATTTATAAGCATTATGGCGTTTCAATCAACCGTCTTTTTATGCGCATATCCAAAATGTATGGAAACGTAGCTACTCACAGTCTTTTCTTTTGAGCATGTGAACACAATAACAAATCAGCGCTGTTTTAGAACGCGCTCAAATGTTAGCAGGAAAGGGACGTTTTTTAAAAATTACAGTACTGATTGGTATTGAATTCCAAGTTTGTGACACACTACTCTCAAGCTGTTAAAGATGTAGGTCTTTTTTTGTAGAATATTACAAATTTGTTTTTATTTGTTCAGCTAAATCTGTGGTCTTTGGTGATTTATAAAACGCAAGTCAATGCTAACCCACAGTCGCTCAAGCATATGTCATCAAGCCCAATATGACTTGCGCACACACACACAGAACTGTTTTCCCATGCTGTGGAGATTTTAAATCTCAAAAATTTGTGACTATTGTCTTGGGTTATAACAAGGACCAAAAAAATCTTTTTTAATGTTCTACTAAAGAAAGTCACACTATATTCAATGTACTGAGGGGCGAGTAAATTTTCGGTTTTGTACTAACTATCCCTATAAGAATAATGAAAGACATCAGATGCATTAACACTACTTTGCTCAACTGATACGCAAATAAAAACATTATTTTCTCCATTTCAACAAGCTGTTTCATACTAACTGGTCTTAAAAAGAAAACACATTACTCGGTAACTACTAATTTCTAAAGATGAAATTCAGATTTTTTTGTAACTTTCATAAATTCATATTACAGGATTTTTCCTGTGAAGTAATGCACAGCAGTAATGATGCACAGCATGCCTAATATAATATGAAATAACAGACATCTTTAAGTTATATTAAACCATCCAATAATTGATGACCTGCAATTCCTTTAAATGATCAATAGGGCTGCATGATATTGGACAAAAATGTGATTTATATTGTGATTTGAACATAACTTCCTAACATAACTTTAGTAACTCTATTTGTACAATCTAAAACCCAAAAAGTTACATTAACTCAAACCATTTGAGGAAATTGATTGCAACAAACCATTTAAGCTCAAAAACTAATCCTAATGAGTAGTGTTGCGCGGTTTGCCGGTACTAGTATCGCGATAGGCTTCAAAATACTGGTGGTGCCACTGTAGTTTGTAAACGGTAGTATCGTCATTTAATGTCTATCTACATTAGATCATGTTGGATGTGAAAAAGTGACTAAAATGCTCACATGTTTGTGCAACAACAGACCATTTTAATTTTATAGTCTGTGGAGCCCTTTAAGGTTGCAAGTTTTCTGACGTTTCAAACGCACATTGAATGAGTTTATTTTTGTTCCTCTCAATATGATTTAGGAACTACAACAATTGCAACAATCTCTTAAAAAGAACGACTCACAAACTGAAATTTTATATTATTAAAACAATAGATGAAAAACCCAAAATAGCAACGGGAAACATACAAATTTTTGACCACTTCATATAACCTAATTATATTGGAAAAATGCTTTTTTCTAACAAATTTTTATTTGGTATAATTTGTATCTTTATTTATTTTTTGTTGGTCAGTTACCTACAAAATAAATTAAAAAATGAATACATTTTAGGTGAAGTGATGTGCAAATAATACTTTTTTTTTAATAATAAGGGAATTACGAATTAAATTCAAGACCTATTATAACATGAAAATATAGTATTTCTGACAATTTTCTTTACAATTTGAGTTATCAATTACAGTATCACAATACTACTTGGTATCGCAATACTTTAGCTGGTATAGAATCACAAGATGAATTAATAGTATCGCAACAACCCTACTAATGAGTACTGTGAACTTAATCCATTAGAGTAAACCAAGCAATTTAAGCACAGCAAAACCCAATTAATGCAGAGAACTCAAACCAACTGAGTAATGTAAAACCCAATAAGGCAACTCAAACCGTTTGAGGAAACCGATTGCTACAAACCATTTGAGTTAAAAAAACTAATCTATATGAGTACTGTGAACTTACTCCATTAAGTTGAAAAAAATGAGGTATTTAATTAACTCATTACCTTCAACACAGAGTTCAAAACTTTTCAAATGAGTAGAAACAACTTTCAGTAAATTGAGTTAACTACAGTCAATTCATTCGATAAAGTTGACTGTTGGGTTTTACAGCGTAAAGAATTTATGTTTTTTCCTTTGATTGATATTTTGTAGGTAAGATCAGCATAAAATGAACAAAATTCACAAAAATGAAACAATAGCACTATGATAAAAACTAAACTAGAATTGTACATTTTCTGGCAAATCGCTGAGGTACAATGCATTACTGTACTGCCCAATTGACCTTTCGATAGGCCACACGCAAAAACCGTCACACACCAATCATGGCTTAACAACCGTAGCTACGCGAAGGAGGCTTTCGAGTGAGGGAAACAAGCCAAAGCATTGTGCATATGGATTATGCAAATCAGATAACCAGTATCCTAGAAGTTTTGATGGGGAGTGGAATTTTTTTCCCTTTCCAAAACCTAAAACCCAAGGGGAGAAATGCTATCATGGATCAAGCTGTGTGAGGGGTCGTAAAAGCAGCACAATCCAGTCATTTTTCCATCTGTTTCAAGCTACGAATATTTGTATTACATAACAACAGAGCAAAACTGAGATATAATCACAAACTGAGCACTTGCGATCAATATACTTAACCCACAGCTTTTTTTTTTCAGTAATTTGTAACCTTCATGTCCATGTCAGAGCTACAATTCACCAATGTTTTCAACGGCCTTTTAAAGATTTATTAGATTCATTGGTGACTATGTTATATATATATATATATATATATATATATATATATATATATATATATATATATATATATATATATATATATATATATATATATATATATATAAATAATTTTATTTTTTATTTAATTTTCTTTTTATGTATTTTTATGTATTTTTTTTTTAATTAACTAATTTATTTTTTTCATGCGAGAAGTTCCCCCGATGACCTACTACTTCCGCTCAGATTCTGAAGTGTGCGTCTGATGCGCGCTGCGCTATCCTATGATGGCCCATGAGAGAATTCATGAATAGGAGTGAAGCGACGCAAGTCACGAGAGTAGGTCACGTGAACTTAACAAAACGGCGGCTGTAGTACATCTGAGTTCCATTCATGCTCACATTCATACTGTACAAATGTACTTTTCTAACGGTCAAGTAGTACATTTAAATTTAAATGCAGTACCTACTAAGCAGTAGGCGGTTTCAGATGCAGCCTAGGTGTTTACATGGAGCACTTTATTTAGTTTAAACCACCAATCCAAATGAAAATGTTTCATACTGTATAAACACCTCAATTGGAATAAAAATGATCAGACCGAATTAAATTGTAACTGGTTTAAGAGTGGTTTAAACCAATTACTGTATTTCTATTTCACGATTTGCCAAAACAAGGTATTCTGCATAGCCTGAAATAGTGCGTACACAGCTGTTTGTAAATATTATAAACATGAATATATATAGGTCACACAAATACATGCAATACAGTGAGCCGCAATGAATTCTTGCCTGCTTTTCTCTTGCTCACACAACAACACATCTCTTTTATAATTGCCTATTGGGCTTTAAAACTCAATAACCAACAAATATTTTGTAGGTTAATGATGTCCAGATAGATTTATTCATTTTGAAGACTTTTTGGTTGCAAATCAGGATGTTTATAAAGTGAAAAGTGGTAGCCAGATGAAGCCATGTTTAATTGGATTTAGAAACACTAATGCAGTGATGACTTGCTGATCATGCGATGCAGTAATTTTAAACAAATCTATAATAGCAATATTAAAACATCGTTTTACCAGAGAGTCAATACAAACATGAACATAACCAGCGAGCGGCCACTCATGCGAAAGTTTAGTGTCCAATGCAGGTCATTCAAAATCCAGCAATGCAACCCACACCACAAGCCCTTACTATACATTTCATCCACACACCGCTTTTTTAAGGGAGGGGTATTAAGATGCTCGTGCAGCCACCCAAAACTTCCCATAAATGGCCTTTCAATATAGCCTATGTTACCTTCCGGCAGTAGGATTCCTGAAACAGATCCCAATCCCAATTCTATTTTTGTACCAATACAAAAAGTGTTAGAATGTTGTGGGACTGCTATGTAGCGGTTTTTATTTTTTAAAGCATGACTGTAAAACACGTACGTGGTTATGAATATATTAAAACATATGTTTGTTAGTTGTAAAAATTCGTAATAATGACAAAAAAAATACTCATTTGTGGATCTCCTTACTTCTGGGTGTAACAATCCTGCCGTTGTGGCTGGTGTATTCTGGGAAATTTTCTCACCCCTTGGTTTCGAGTGTGGTCCTGAAAAATCTTAGTTCGAAGGGCTATTCACCCCTTCCCCTTATCCCTACGCCTTCAAGCTAAAGAAAATTGGGACACCCCTACCCCTTCACAGGAACGCACAAAACGAGGGGTGGGGTAAAGGAAAGCGTTAAGGGGTAGAATTGGGATTGGGCCTCACTGCAACACTTTACAATAAAAACAGCGCACATAAGAAATAACGGAACTGTACTCAAGTTGACAGAAAGAAAAGCAGGAAACAGGACCCACTGGTGTGCATTCCAAATAAAAGTGGTGCACTTATGCCTCATTTCCATTGAGTGGTACGGTATGGGTCTCCTTTATCAGGCTTGTGTCTCCACGGCCAAATGGTAATAATGGTACACTTTTGGTAGACTTGGTGTTCAACAGAAAGTTGTCGTCAACGTCATTCTCAATTGAAGTTCACATCGTATGAAAAGCACATCTTACTAAACAAATGCCTTATATACATAAATACTTATGTAATAATAATTCATTATTACTGACCTTTCTATGGAACAGGATTTGACTATAGCAGCAGATCAATGATATTGTGAAATAGCCTGCTGTAACGTCTACGATTATATAAAAAAATTCAAATAAAACATTTACACATTTATATACAAAACATATCCAGTCAGTACAAACCTTTAATCTTTACTCACCAGCACATTTTTATTTATTTAACCATTTTATTTTAATTCATCTACATTACTAAGGCAAATACTTTTAATAGTCAAATACAAAATGGCTGATCTCTTTATAAAAAAATTAACATGGTGTACAAGTGTTAAGTGTTAAAGAGACTCATACTTGATAAATAAAACGTTACAAAGTGTGTGCAATGGTAAAGCGTATACTAAGGCCCAATTCCAATTCTACCCCTTAGCCCTTTCCCCTTACCCCTACCCCTCGTTTTGCACATGCACGCCAAGGGGTAGGGGTGTCCCAATTCTTTTTAGCTTGAAAGCATAGGGCTAAGGGGAAGGGGTGAATAACCCTTCGAACAAAGATTTTTCAGGACGACACTCGAAACTAAGGGGTAAGAAAATTTCCCAGAATACTCCAGCCACAACGGTATTGCTGAAACCAGAAGTAAGGAGATCCACAAATTAGTATTTTTTGTCATTATTACGAATTTTTTTACGACAAACAAACACATGTTTGAATATATATATAACCACGTTCATGTTTTACCATCATGCTTAAAAAAAAAAGAAAAAAAAAGCTAAATTTTGCGATCTATAATCCCTATTAATAACTCCTGTACAGCAGCCCCACAACATTCTGTCACTCAATGACACTGGAATACCCAATTCTTAGGGGTAAATTTTGATGCCCTTTCCCTTAACCCTCGGTTGTAAGGGCCAAGGCGAAGGGGTAGAGGTACAAAAATAGAATTGGGATTGGGCCTAAACAATCAAAGCAAACTTTAAGGTGTGAATAATAATGATACAGTAAACCAATCTTTCAGATTGGGTGCTAGTGGCTGGGATGCACAAGAAAAGAAACCAAAAAGCCACTCTGGCAACATCCTTACATGCTTTTTTTATTTACAGTCTCCTCACTTCTGCTATACGGCACTCATTTTCGCATGTGTTGTTATTCTGACCTGAAGTGACAAGCATAAAGTGGTGTCTCTCGTAACTAGGTGACCATCAACCATTTTCTTAGAGGATGACATACGGACAAATCATTGCTGCAGCATGAAGAAAAGTAAAAACCTCTGCAGTGTTTGGGTGCGCTGTGTTTGTCTGAGGTAATTAGTCTGCTGTTACTGAAATGTTTGTATTTCATACAAAGTGTTAAGCAAAAAGGTTAGTTCAACTTATATGAATTGTGGTGCACTTGCAGCATTCGGAAAAGTTCAGATGTTTTCAACTAGGTGCGAGTGGAAAATGCACGCGGTTCAAATGCGCGCTGCTTGCACAACATGTGTGCATCACTCCACAGGTCGCGTGCCTTCAATGGAAATGACAAACTTACATCCTAAGCTTATTGCCACTGTTTTCAAGGCGCGCGCTTCATAGCGAATTTTTTTTTTTTTAATCGATATTGACAATGGTGTTTGGTCAATAAATATAGATACCAATTTTATCGCCCAGTCCTAGAAAGAATCATTTTTTCCTTTGTTTTTTCACACTACACTCTAAGAAATAAATGTACGCGAGCTGTCACTGGGGTGGTACCTTTTCAAAAGGTACACGTTTGTACTTAAAAGGTACATATTATTGGTGCCTCAAAAGTATATAATAGTACCAAAAAATTAAGAGAAACAATTTTGTACTTTTTTGGAACTAATATGTACCCTTGAGGGATTAATATGGACCTTTTAGGTACAAATTTGTACCTTTTGAAAAGGTACCACCCCAGTGACAGCTCGTGTACCTTTATTTCTGAGAGTGTACACTCTCACGTTTGTTTGTTGTTTCTGAAAGGATCGGATGTCAGAAGCACTTCAATAATCACACGCACGTTGTCATTATGAGCTCAAGTTCGTTATTTCAAATATAGGTGCAA
Organism: Danio aesculapii; assembly: GCF_903798145.1. Taxonomy (NCBI): domain Eukaryota; kingdom Metazoa; phylum Chordata; class Actinopteri; order Cypriniformes; family Danionidae; genus Danio; species Danio aesculapii. The sequence continues at coordinate 15,129,231 of NC_079445.1, forward strand.
GGTAAGCGCAAGCAAGTTTTCTAGAAAGTGAAACCACTCATACTTTTAGATGGCCTCATAAACAACAACAGGACACATGACAAGATTCTGCTTTTCTTCTTGGCTTTGTGGCTGTTTATCAAGATGGCGAAAAGGTTTGTTTGAGCTTGGGTCGTCATGGCTTGTTATTATATGTAGGGCTGCTCGATTCGACCCTACACACAACCTTAATTCAGCTTTTCTACGATTATTATATATTTAAGGTCAGGAGAGAAGCATAAAGGCGGTCGCACAAGTCTCCACATTTTTTTATATACATTGCTCTGCAACATGTACTCTTCCAAATGGTCTTGACAGTGTCACATACTGTATTTATAAGGTGTAATTCACCCCATAATGTCATTTCTGTCTTAATGTAATGATGTTTTCGCTGCCGTGAAATCACACATAGCTGACGCACTGTTTGTTTACTACCGAGAGGATGCACACGTGCCCGTGACTGTCTACTTTACTGAACAGAACCCGCATAGGCTGTAAATAACAGATCATAAAGTTGTAAATAACGTTCAGTTTGTTGTAAAGGGTAATCGTTTGGGAGCCGCGTGGGAAGTATGATTTGCATGTATGTTTTTTTTTTTCAGTGACAGCAGCACACTCGACAGTGATAGTGAAACCGGCTCACATATCACATTTTAGAGTTATGATTACGACAAGCATTAGATATGTTTTTTCTTTCAAAGTTGTGCATTAGAATAAATGTTTACTGGGTCAGTAAAACTACTCTAGCCTATATAATGTTGAATATATGCAGGAGGGAATCTGATAATGACAAATGTCTAATTTTACCAGTAAAAAAAATTGTCTAATAATGTTGTCAATGACAAATGACAAGCGCATGTCTCAAACATAATAATTCAACTTCAGAATTATGAATTATCATATATGTATATGTATATGTGTGTATGTATATGTGTGTATGTATATGTGTGTATGTATATGTGTGTATGTATGTATATATATATATATATCAGCTGTGTATTTAAAAACACTTTCTTTGTTTTCATTCTCTTGGCCTGCACGTTTCTCTGTAAACCTTTTGGTACCCTTTTGTTGTGCTAGGTATCCATTGGAAAGGGTAGGGTACCCAAAAAATGGTGCGGTACAGTACCAAAAAGCGAACCTTTTGACACTGGAAACGGGCATAAAAACGTACCGACCAGTACCGTACCACTAAGTGGAAACGGGTCATAAAACACCATATTGGAATACATCTCATGTAAACATCCCTCTAAATATTTCAACCAGAATGATTTTAATCAGAAAGACAAAAAGGCGTACATGTAAATGTGGTATTTCTCAAAATATCTTCCTTCGTATTTGTCTGAGAAGAAATACTATGTTGTTATGATGTCTTCCTGTCAGCAAGGAAGTTATGGTCTGAGGTTAGCGGCCAATCGGCATTCAGCAGGTAATCTCACACTGAATTTTAGCTATCAGTCCAGTGAAGAGATCAGATTCGCATTAGGCTTTCCTCTGGCACATCAGCCCTGTTCACACAATCCTGAAGGTCACACCTGTGTCATCTGTGTTGTAGCTCCACAGCAAACTCTGGGTCCATCAATCTTTCCGGAATTAAAGCTCCAGAGGCCAAAGAGACATTTTGGTAATGCTTAATCACTCTGGCATTCTGGAAAGGACATCTAGGACAGAACAGCTCCGGTAAAGGTGGTGCAGGTGCTCCAGGAAAGACGGTTTATCAAGCACTTCGGCTACACAGTGTGGTATATAAAAAAAGGTCTCTTCTACATTTCAAACACCAGCCAAGATTTTCATTCAGAGACTGACCCCCCCTGGATTGTTCCCAAGAACCCATATAGCATCTTTTTATTCTTCAAAGATAAAAGCCCTGATCAAATTCGGAAATTATACACATAATAAGCAGGATGGAACAGAGACCAGTTTATTTTTCCTTTAAGAAGTCACCAGCTGGGCGATAGCACGCTGTTCTGAAATTTCACATCTGATTTACACGATCCTCTGACCCAATTACCAGGAAATCTCCAATAGCGCCAAATGTATTTACAGAGTGCCATTCGAGCCTATCTCAGAACAGCCAATCTCTGTTAGTTTTTCTCATTGGCTCAGAAGAGGAGGATGTGAATCAGTGTCAATAAAGCCAGCCTGCCATGCAACTTCAAACAGACATGTGTAAACAGTTTACTGATGTGAAACGAATATGTTGTGAATGTGATGATTTCATGGGGTGACCGATGAGCTCTTTATGCGTAGCATCCAGGGCTGGGCGATTAATCAAAGGCAATATTCATGCACATTTTGTCAGTAAATCCGTATATGTCATCAGTAGTACAGTAAACATCCAGCGGGTGCTTTCAGATGGAGCATAATTTGCTACACATAGTCGTAGTCAGTGTTGGGTAAATTACTTTAAAAAAGTAAGATTACAAATTACTGACTACTACTGGAAAATTGTAATCTGATTACATTACTAATTACTTCATGTAAAAAGTAATTAGATTACTAATTACTTTAAAGTTACTTTTAAAACATAAAATGTACCTATAAAAATACAAAATAAACTTAACAATAATAATTTAATAACCACTGAAAAGCAGTAAAATAGGTTGATCACAGCCTATTATTCATCTCATTATTCATTTGTTGCAAACCTGTTTGTCTTTTTTTATTGAACAAAAGACATGAAGAAAAGTGGATACTAGCAACCATTGACATCCAGAGTATGCAATAGCACTGCAGTGTTTGGGTGTTCTGAGTTTGTCAAATTACTAGTTATCCAAAATGTGTATATTCACTCCCGAACGTGCATGAAAATTCAATTCAGCCAATTTAGAAAATAATATTTAAAAGAAGCATTTTTTTTCTGAAAACATGTTTTTAATGTAAGTACCGCAATTACATTGACTTTAGCAACTGTAATCAAATTACACAAATTTAAAATGTAATTCATTACATTACTGCATTCCCCAAAAATGTAATTAGTACACAGTTATTCGTTGCGGTGGAACCGTTACACCCAACTCAGGTTGTAAGTTCAATAAAGATGGTCGCTTACTGTATATACCGCTCGGAGACGCGCCGCACCACGCAGTGCCATGCATTTTAGAATTCTAAACATAGATTTCTATCAAGGTATGCACATTGGCGCCACAACTCGGTGGATGTCCGCAACACCCAGCTACAACTCAGCATACTGTTCATATTTCTACCACAGTGTGCCATCTTAATAGTTTTGTTTTAAAGGACACCTATGGTGAAAAATCTACTTTTCAAGCTGTTTGAACAGACATATCTGCTGGTATGGTGTATAGACCGTCATATTGGGGTGATATAAACACACCCAGTCCTTTTTTTTCAATTTAGCAACATAAAAACGGTGGACCAATTGGAACGGTTTTCAGACCGACCGCAACTTTACCTAGGAGTGCGGTCCCCCCACCCACCGAATTGATTTGACAGCTGCGCGTATTAACATGACCCAGTAGTCATGTGTATAATCATATCAAGAAGACCAGACGTGTGCAAAGCAACCGGGAATAAAAGGCCTGTTCAGTTCGCTAGAATCATCAATCATCATCAAATGTGATTAAGAGTGAATTTCACATGTTTAAAATGTTTTAAAACAGTGCACGTGTGTAATGAATTACAGCGATTTACTTCAGCTTTACTTCATCAGCACAGCCGCGTGTCAGAACAATTATAAAGGGAGACACTTCAATCTCGGTTTGTGGACGTTAAATTAGGTTTATTTTGTACATTAACATAACAGATATCCATACAGTGGATATTAAACTGTATCCTGACACATTTGCGTGCAAAAAGAGTGCAAAGCTAAACGAGCTCTGTCTGTCTGTGTGTGCGCGCATGAACTTTGTGTGACTCATCGATGCAAACTGCCTAACAAATACTCATTGGTAAAGTTCTTACTGTAGTATTTCTCACAAACGCTACGTGAGATCTGCTTCCTTTAAGTCTGTCTATTGTCTGACGCAGCCAAGGGAGGAGATTAAGGCACGCAGAAAGGCATGTAGTAAAGGTGGGCGGAGAGGACTAGCCTTAAAGGCGCAGTACGACAAAACAGCCCCAGGTCAAAAATGTCTAAAATAGAATCCTGCAAAAGGTATAATGAAAAATCTGATGGGTGTTTTGAGCTGAAACTTTACAGACACATTCTGGAGACGCAAAACACTTAAATTAAATCTGAAAAAAGGGCTAACCTAGGTGCCCTTTAAATAACATGCAAATGTGCACATCTGGTGTGTGATACTTCCAACTGTCATGTGCGCGATTCACAGCACTGAGCGGGGCATCCGGTGTGCGAACCGCTTAACAGGCAACACAAAATTGTGTTCATAATTGCAGACCCTTTAAAATCCCCCCCCAATAATGAAATCAAGACAAAACTTCTGTGATAATGACTGCTGCTTGGGTAGCTTCTCAGTAAACTATGAATCTGTGTTGCTATTCAATTCAATTCAATTCAATTTTATTTATATAGCTCTTTTACAATGTAGATTGTGTCAAAGCCGCTTAACATAGAAGTTCTAGTAAAGTCCAAATTTCAGAGTTAGTTCAGTGAAAAAACATCTGAAAAAAAACACATTAACTTGTTTTTACTCTATTCTCACTTTGAGGGCTTGAAATAATATTTTTTTGATGATTCAGCAGTTGCATATTTATTAGTCGCACAATCAATGAAAGCAGTAAATCTTGTTAATAATTCAGCAATTCTATAGGGATTTCCTGTGTTTCTTCTTTTCTGCACATTTTGAGTTTCTTTGCAAGAACGAGATTCATTCAGGGATTTACTACTGATCATAGAACTGTAATTGCCTGAAAACTGCAGATTTTTGTTTACGATTTCATTTTGATTTTTCACTCAGTCCTTTTAGATATTTATCTAAGTGCATTATGATGTCAGACAAGACCACGATGCAAGACATTTTCTACAAGGTGTTAGGAAAAATATTCAAACAAACATCGGGCTAGGAGATATGGCAAAAATAATCTTCATGATTTTTTTTCCATATTGAATGATAACAATATATATTTCGATATAAGTTGTTAATGCTTCTAGATTTAAAAGAGAAACCAACAATGACTTAAGCCACAAAAACTATATGGTCCATTAAATGGCATAACATTTTCACACTTTTAGATTACAATTGTTGCACATTTCAGCTGTGTGATCAATATAGAGTAAAAAAGTCCAGAGCTTATCAATGTTATTGACATATATTTTATTGCGATTTGATTTAATATTGTTTATCGGCCCAGCCCTATTCAAACACCTGATTTTGTTTTCTCAGTTATCCCAATTTTCAGTTTAATCACATACATCAAGACCAACAATTTAATACTGCTAAACAAGTTACTGCAAGACAAACAAATACTGAACATATTTAATGTAATTTCTTATATTATTATTATTATTATTAGCTACATACAAATAGATAATGACATACTCCTCAATTCAAATAAATTTGAAACCTGTGACTAGGCATGGGACGATGACCGGTTTCAAGATTTTACCGCGGTTTGGAAAGGTCAAAATTTTCTGGTATACCATTCCTAAACTATATGTAAGGGTTTTTTATGTTTGTTTAAACTAACAAAGAAAACAGAAGTCAATGATTTATTTGAATTATTTAGCCTGACATGTCTACTGTTTCTGTATGTTTCCAAAAATAAAGCATATTGTGTTCAATGGGGAAAAACTTGTCGCTTTTTTACCCAGACATTTAAAAATAACTTATTTTAGAGCAGTAAGCACAATACCGGTATACCATAAAACTGTGATATTTTTATCCAAGGTTATCATACCGCAAGAAACTTATACCGGCCCATGTCTACCTGTGAACAATTCTGCAAACTTGCTGTGACCAATTCTGGAGCACTTTCTGGAGTGAAATATTGATACCTCTGATACCAGATATTTACACTCTAAGTTCGATTCCCAAATAAAAACATAGATACGCTAATTTTTTTGCATTTATTAGACACATAAGGTGTATTCGCACAAAGTATCGGATCGGGATCGCAGATACCAGCCTAAATGTTACTCCATATCGGATCAGAAAGGCAATCTGTGGTATCAAACATCAGTACTAACCAGTTTTGAACCAGTTTAATTAAAATAAATAAATAAATAATATTACACATAAAATAACTGTTTCCATTGTATGGCTTCTATGCAGAAGCATGGGTAAGGACATTGATATCTCAACTTACAAGGGGCAAAGTTTAGTAGACTAAATCATTAAGAAGTTCACTAATCATCACCAGAAAACTGTTGTCTCACCAGAAGATCAAGTTATGACATGAATGGTGATTTGTTTTTTCATTTATTGTTGACTGAAAGCAGTTCATATGAAAATTTGTGATTAGCAGACCATGGCATTTTCTGAATACCTACCTCTTTCCAACTAGTTTGTATAAAAAAAATACATATTTTAAAGATTTTTTTGTATCTTTTTCAAGATGTGAAAACAAAACCTGCACAATTTCAATGTTATTCTTCATACAAAGATTATATTGTTCCAGAGTTTAATCTGAACGAGTGTGAAAATAATATGAAAACTGTAAAAGGGAGGATTTACAGTGTATCACGTGTATTATTTACTTTACAAAAACAGCTCGTCGATGAATAATGTATTATTCTACAACAATTAACAAGATGCTAATTGAAATATTTCACTATAATTTGAATAAGATTTTTTAATCCCATAAAACCTAGCAGATATCAAAAGCGCCTCAAAAAGCAGCGAGAAAAAAACAGCATTTTGCCAGCATTGCGGTCACGTGCAGCATTTTTGTGTGAGATTTTTAGACAATATTCAGCTAATTTTGAAGGGGTTGTAAAGCTGCCTAAAATGTAGTTTAGTTAGACAGCGCAGTAGATTTTGAAACACAGCCGGAATGCGAGCTCGCGTTTACCCTTTCCAAACTTACGCCGTCCAAAAAAATACTGCTCCAAACTAAAGTTTCTGCATTTCCAACTGTCACACGCTGATAAGTGTTAACTCTAAATGTTCAAAAAGAGGTTAACTTAGTTGTGTTCTTCAAAACCAACCGTCGTCGTTTTTTTCAAATCTGTAGTAAAAGCTGCTAGGAAAGCGAACTCACCCCATTCTCACAGAAGTAAATCAGAGGATTTTCAAGCACTCCAGTTTTGTTTCCCAACTGATCCACGGAGAGCGGGTCCAGTCCAGTCTTATTTTTATGGCGATAACCGCACAGCAATGGAAGTGTCAAAACAGTTGTCGTGCTTTGTTTGCTCCGTTATGGAGTGATTTTATAGAAAGGGAGCGCTCCTTTGTCTAGTGTCTCTGTTGACTCCCGATTTCTCGTCTTCATAGTCCTATTAGTTGCTCTCCAGCGTCCTCTCTATTTCCATACTGTTGAAAAGCAAGAAAACACAGCGCACGTCTGATGCAACGCGTCGAGTCCTCATGGTCAAATTTCTCAAGTAATCTGCACCCCTCAACACTACAGCGTTCCCTCACATTAACCTACCAGATCACTATCGGGCTATCTGCTGCCCCCTGCTGGCTACGAGTTGCAGATTGTTTATTGTCTATATCTATCTATCTATCTATCTATCTATCTATCTATCTATCTATCTATCTATCTATCTATCTATCTATCTATCTATCTATCTATCTATCTATCTATCTATCTATCTATCTGTCTGTCTGTCTGTCTGTCTGTCTGTCTGTCTGTCTGTCTGTCTGTCTGTCTGTCTGTCTGTCTGTCAGGATCTACAACCCCAAATCAGAAAAAGTTGGAACAGTATGGAAAACACAAATAAAAAAAGAAAGTAGTGATTTTCAGACAATACAGCACACATTATTTAATGTGTTCCTCGTGATGATGATGATGATTATTATTATTGTTATTATTATTATTATCAAAATAAATAATTTGGTGTATTTCTCACAACACTATTTACATTTGCACAACAGTTAATGCATTTCTCTAAACAATTAGTACAAACTGCAAAACCTAGTTGATAACCTGCAAAAGCGTGTCCTTGGCTCAAAGCAAGTATTGATGTCAATGAAAGTATCAGTGTCATCGAGATGAAAAGTCCTGACACTATTGTTTATGAACAAGATAGTCAAATGGCTTTGTCATGTTTTCATTATGACTGTTTACTCCGTTAATTTTTTTCAATGCAAAAAAAAGTCAGATTTTGGTGACACTTACTGAAAATGCTCAAGACAGCACTATACTATAGTGCACTACTATACTATTTGCACAGCCTGTTGAAAACTACATTAAAGTTAGACATCACTGGATTTAGTGAGGCATCTGAGTACAAGACACTGAATATGTATGTTTCACATTTTACTGCATTTGCTCTTTGCAATTCTAATTTATTCACAGCATTGTGTAAAAGAATAAACACACCCTTATTTACAACAAACATAAACTCCCTTTGGGTAGAGCTGTGCACAACTGTAAACAATATTGCAGTACATACTGGAACTGAACCTACAACATAAACAGGTCAGTAAATCATTCATGAAATTGTTCAATTTAGAAGACATTTTCAGGAAGAAAAGATAATTTCTTTTTTAATAAAATTAGCTTGACAGATTTTGGCAACTAGTTCAGCAATTTTGTATGTAATTACTCAAGTAATGAAATGAGAACTAATTAGTCTTATTTGGAATGACCATTCAGCATTCACAAGTTTAGTTCATTTTGACTGACATGACATAAGCGAATGATAATGTTATAAAACAGCAGAGAGTTGTATGAAAGCAGTTGATGCATGTCCAAAAGCACTTGCAGTTTGTTGGAAGGAATGAGAAACTGCTACTATGATGTGCACAATGACTAATTGTTTTGAGAAATCCATTAACTGTTGTGCAAATGTAAATAGTGTTGTGAGAAATACACCAAAGTGACTGAGAAAAACTGTAAAAAATAAAAATAAAAAAAAATAAAAACCTTGGGACAGGAGCAGTTTAGGGCTAGTAAAGATTTGGTACAAAAGCAGAATCCAAGAAAGGTCTAGTCACCACTTTGCCAACAAAACCATGAGAAAATTATTGAAATGTTTAAAAAGAATGTTCCTTCACCCCTAGCAACGCATAACATAATTAAAAGATTCAATGAATCTGGAATAATTTCAGTTTGTAAAGGACAAGGGTGCAAGCCCAAGCTGAACAACCATGATCTCCAATCCCTCCAGTGGCACTGCATCAAATTGTCATTCATCTTTAAATGATATCACCACATGGGCTCAGGACTACTTTGGCAAATCTTTGTCAAATACCACAGTATGTAGTTACACCCACAAATGCCAGTAAAACCGAACTGTGCCAAATGTAAGCTTTATGTTAACAGTGTCCAGAGGCATTATTGACTTCTCTGGACTTGGAGGCATCTGGGTTGGACCATCACACAGTGGAAATGTGTACTGTGGTCAGATGAATCAGTATTTCAGGTATTTTTCAGTATTTCAGGTTTCCAGCATCTGTCATGGGGTTGTTTCAGTGCCCTTGGCAAAGGTTACTTGCACTCCTGTGATGGCACCATTAACAGGCCTGTAACCAGCCTGCTGAAAAGGTGGTTCTTTTTTTAAGTGCTGCATTTTAGTGACATTTTAAGCATTTTTGCTGGATTAGCTTGTCCGATGGTGATCATAAGCAAGAAACATATTTCCTACATTTTTGAAAATTATGCTTTTTTACCTCAAAGTGTTTATTTACAAATGTGAATATTTCATTGTAAATTAAATATTTTGAACAAAGAAATATGAAACAATGCTTAATTTTAATACACAAATTTATTGTCATCCATCATTTAAAAAAAACTAAATAAAACAATTAGGAATCTGTTAAAACTTGTTTTAAGTTAAAAACTGTAGCCTATAGGCAAATAACAAACCAGCCAGCTCATTTCCTCAGTCAGAATTTGTCCAGTTGAATAATTAAAAATTAAATTGATTTTAAAGCCTTCTTCTATCGGTTATTTTCACAAATTTTGATGACATACTGTCAAAATGGGACAAACAAGCTCATATAGGGACTCATATCATTCTGAACTTTATCAGTAAGGGGTCGGTCCTTCAAACCACCCGAACCCTGGCTAATTAATAGCCTGCCTGATTAATGCTGGAAAGTACATAGAGATCTTGGAGCACAATATGCTGCCTTCTTTTTCAGGGATGCCATTTCATATTTCAACAAGACAATGCAAAACCACATTCTGCACACATCACAAAGTCCTGGATGCGGAGGAATAGGATACAGGTACTTGCCTGGCCTGTCTGCAGTCCCGACCTGTCTCCAATAGAGAATGTGTGGCGCATTTTGAAGCACACCATAAGACTTGTTTTCACGAAGAATAGGACAAAATTACACCTGAAACGCTTCATCCCTTGGTGTTTTCAGTCTCTAAACATCTTTTAATTGCTGTGATAAGGAATGGCAACGTTACAAAGTGGTAAATGCCTTACTGTTCCAACTTTTTTTGAAATGTGTTTATTTAAAATAAATAAATAAATGAAAATCATGAGGAACACATTAAATAATGTTTGTTGTATTGTCTGCAATAAAATATAAATCAAAGTAAATTTAGAAATCACTACTTTTTTATTTGCGTTTTCCATACTATCTATCTATCTATCTATCTATCTATCTATCTATCTATCTATCTATCTATCTATCTATCTATCTATCTATCTATCTATCTATCTATCTATCTATCTATCTATCTATCTATCTATCTATCTATCTATCTATCTATCTATCTACGTGTGCAATATTGGCAAGTTGTCTTAAACGGATTTACAATAACATAGAGTGGTTACAGATGAAGATATACAGAACAAAACAACTGCAATAACATATATGCTGGTGAAAATTATTGTTACCATGGTAACTCAAAGTCTTGCCACTACAAATGTAAAAAAAAAAATCCCTTATGCTATCTAGATTCATTTCTTGTTCACTATTTCAAGTTTAATGATCTGTGTGATGTTTTCTTCAGTGTGCATACATAGTTTTTTCTTTTTTATCAGGGAAGGTAGAGATCTTCATTGTGATTAATTCCTATCTGTGCTGAAGAGTAATCTGATCACATGCAGTGCAGACAGTGTCAGCAGGAAGCCACAGAGCAGAATCACAGAGGAATACAAAAACAACTGTAGTTTTGTGAAGCCAGAGGGCAGCAGCGTCTCACTTTGGCAGCAACACCTAAAGTAAAGTCTCTCAAATAACTGATGCAGATCATACAAATGAAATTATGTATATTGATACAATTATGTAAACATACAGCTTGAAAATGAAACAATAAAGTGACATACTCTACAAATAATAATATACATAATATTTTTTATATGTGATTATTTTTTAAGCTTTTAAGGAGTAGTTAAATAAGCATTTAAATACATCTCATGTTAAAATCTCACCATTGTCTTTTCAAAATGATTAATTTACACTTGTTAGCAAGCTAGGAGTGTCTATTTAATCAAATAAATCTGTCGTATGTTTGATAGGAAATACAGTAAAACATAATATTGCGAAATATTATATCACAATTTAAATAACTTTTCAAGTGTGAAGGCAAAGCTGTTACTCATAATGTTCAGTCATACTGTGAAAATGACTGTAATGTGCTGTTTATTGCATAAGAAACTTTTCTAGTTATTATCAAAAGTGGTGGGGAAAAAAGGTGTGCGACTTACAGTTTTTCTCAGCCGCTTCACATTTCTCAGATCAGAACTGAAATTCTCTGAAGTATTGTTTAACCACCGCATCTTGTAGTCATTTGTGAACATCATGAAAGAAATTATGGACACATATATTCATGCAGTCTGCTGCTGTATGATAAATTATCAGTTGTGTATGTTTTATACTATAGCTTTTTCTATATTGTTTTATACAATGCCCATCCAAAAAAGAGTAAGAACTAAACAAATACACTATCTGACAAAAGTCTTGTCGCCTATCCAAGTTTTAGGAACAACAAATAATAACTTGACGTCTAGTTGATCATTTGCCATTAGAAGTGGCTTATATGAAAGGCAAAGGCCTCTAGATTACGCCTATTTTACCAAAATAAAATATGATCATGCCTTGATTTTTTATTATTTAATTAGGACAGTAAGGTCTGACTTTGCTGAGACAAAAGTCTTGTCACTTAACAGAAATAAAGTACAGTATAAAATAAAAAGTCATGGTGCAGTGGAAAAATAATTATTATTGTGTATGACTACCATCAGCCTGGAGGACTGCATCCATACAATGTTCATGTCTGATGACTGGCCTGGTCAATCCTGGAGGACCTTGACCTTCTTTGCTTTCAGGAACTTTGATGTGGAGGCTGAAGTATAAGGAGTGCAATTTGCACAAATGTCTTGATACCTCAGGCTCTTGATGTTTCCATCCACTTTGCAGATCTCTAGCATGCCCCCATACTGAATGTAACCCCAAATTCAAATTTTTCCTACACCAAACTTGACTGATTTCTGTGAGAATATTGAGTACAAGTGGGTTCCGATAGGACTTCTGCAGTATTTGTGATGGTTGGAATGCAGTTCAACAGATGATTAATCAGAAAAACTTTCCACTTTTCCAAATGATCAACTAGAAGTCAAGTTAATATTGTACTATTATATAATATTAATATATACAAGCCTATTATTGGATAATTACTGCATGGATGATTGTTTCAGCTGGTAACAACTTATTGAACCCTTACTGAGGCAGAGAGCAGCTTCTCAATTTGGAATGCACATCCCGTAGTCTTGGAAAAGATGCTAATCAAAGATTGCTGAAACTACTCAAATTGAGTAAAAATCATCAAAATTTACAATGTTTATTTTGCTAGTGCACATTGCTGTTCTTTAGGTGCACAATTAATGAACACTGAACAAAAAAGTTTAGGGAATCTTCAATCAAAGAAAAATCAAAGAAAGAAAATTGTTGTATCAATGCTGTAATGTTTAAATAATTTTCTGTTAAAAATACTTGAAGGTCACGTGACCATAAAGAAGAATGCAACATCTCGTTTCTCAGAGGACGAGTTCTGTGTTGTTGCTGTCTCCAGAGTTTGTCCTTCTGAGGTAACCAGACAAAAACAATCTCCACAAGAACATGAGTCCATTCTCTGCATTCTTGGTATTGAGAAACAGCTCAAATTTCAGTTGTAAGCACATCAACATACTGAAATAAAAGTCATAGCAATGTCTGCACTGTAAAAAATGTCCGTGATTTTAACAGTAAAAGTCTGTACAATCTACGGTGAAAACCTGTTAAATGATTAACAGCTCATTTCTGTACAAAATACGGAAAATAGCTGTAGCAGATCTAACCTTTGTTTTCGAGAAACTAAGCAGAGTGTCTGAAATCTTACCACACACCCTAATTCAACAGTCCCTAAATTAGTCAATTAGTTTAGTCCACTAGAGAGAGTGAATGACCACAAATGAGTGAATTCAGACACTGATGAACAGCTGCTGCTAACAAGCACAATCACTGAAGGAAAGAACAAGAAATAAAACTACAGACACAGCCTTACACCAAACCAACTGAATTAAAACAGAGGATTAAACAACTACATTAAATAACAGCTTTAGCAGCTTCACTGATTACAGTTTGACTTCAATTCTCTCATGTCTGCAAGAATATTTGATAATTAACAGAGTTTTATATTATTTATTGAAAATGTTTGATTTGACCTCACTATTATGGAGAGCAGAGGCTGCTTTAGTTGAGCTCTTGAACCTTTACTCTTCTATCTTAATGATTCTCTGGCTGTTATAACTGTGTTTCTGAAACTCATCAGTTATAGCAAGAAAGGCAAAGAGAAACTATACTGTGCGTACCTAATCATTACAGATATAATTTCTAGTATTCTACAAGTTAAACCATAGAAAACTGTTTTATTTGATACTGTTTGGAATGTGATATAGCTTTCCATAGAGGTTCAACAAACAATGGAGGAATTATTAAGAAACTTAAATTTAATTAGTTTCATGCACAAAAACCTTGAGATCTCCAGCTGCCCATTATGACACACAGACAGCAAGAATGAGGATATGAACCTCAGCCAAGGTTGCTAAAAAAAAATCTGCCTAATTCATTCATGCTGCAATGCATGCTGGGTGCCAGCATAGTACAAAACTACCAGGATTGTGCATGACTATATTATGCAGCTTAAAGTTCTTACAATCTCTTTCTTTTATGTTGTTTTTGGAAGGTAATATTTCAGTAGATTGTTTTGTTTTGGGTTGATTTTTTAAATTTTTTAATTTTTTTGTTAGTCACCATTGTTGAGATTCAAAGACTAATTGTTGATGTCTGTGTGTTTTTAAGTTCTGCAATAGTTCAAACATTCTCATTGTGAATGTTGTATTTAAACCTGTTAAAAACATTAGCTGCTGTAGGTTAAAGGGTTTCATTTACATGTGCAATTCAATTCTCACTTATAAATAACAAGACATTCAATGAGTGCACAAGCAGGTGAGTGTGGTTACAATCCCATAGTTAATCTTTTAATAGACTTAATTTAGTTTTTTATTTTGGCTTCTCATGCTATCCTAATAGTGTGAATAACACAATTGACTATGGCAGCCAATATAAAGACTAGTGTCACAGCAAATCGTTGAAGACCCCAACTAAAGCAGACTCTGTCCTCCATCATGGTGACTTTAAATGAACAACAAAAATTTCATGAAGAGCTTTTGTTCATGTGACAGAAATAAAGTCAAAGCTCAGTAATAAGTGAAGCTCCTGATGTTTGTGTTGTTTAATGATCTCTGCTGAGATCTTGAGAAATAAATGTTTTATTGTGTAATTTTGTTTTATTTTTATTAATTATTATTTTATTTAGAGTTTTATTTTCAGTTGATTTCATCTTTGATTTTGGCTGTTTTTTGTGTTTTGCTTTCCTTCAGTGATTCTGCTTGTTAACAGTTGTTCATCAATAATTCTCAATCCTCCTTTAATTAGACACTTAATTATCTCATTAACGTCATCACTGTCTGAGTGTTCAACCCTCTGTAGTGAGGACACTAGTGAGGATTTTGCTCTGGGATTTAAGGAGTTAAATGTGTTTGATAAAAAATGCAGACCGTGGAATGTATTTTTAACAGAAATATTCAGTAAATTGAATTTATGAATGTAAAATGTTAAAAACAGTAGATTACTGGCAACCACAGATGCTGGTATTTTTCTGTAAAATTAAGAAAAAAAACTGCGAAATACTGTAAAACGTTTTTTGTGTCATTATTGTGGAGGACAGTAGAGTCTGTGTGAAAGTCCAAGATTAACTAAGAGTATTTGATGTTATGCTGCATCTTCTTTTGTTTAAATGTAACTGTGTAGTTACTAATGCAGTAAAAATTTGATAATTGTAAACACACATGAACACATTAGTGCATTGAATGACTTTATGTTTTTATGCACTAAAGCTATGTTTTTGTGAACTGAACATTGTATCAGTTTATGAAATATGGTTATTTTCTGTAAATTTTAACAGTTCTATAAACTTCCGTATTTTTTACGGAAAAATTCTGGCAACCACAGCTGCAGGTATTTTTCGGTAAAATTAACAGATTTTTTTTAACAGTGTGGATCACGTAGACTTTAAAAACTATGTAATGCATTATTACAAATGTGTAGGATACTGGAGAACCATCATCTCTGAGAAAGAAATGTGATCTGAAAAAATCTTGAATGATCGAGATCTGCAATCACTTAAAAGTGTGGTGAAATCGAATGACAAAAAAACAAGTTGAATTCTTGGCTGTATGTTTTATAGTGCAATTAGGAGCATTTCTACAAACACAATGTGAAGGGAACTCAAAGGATTGGAACTAAACAGCTGTGGAGTCTTAAAAACACCACTTATAATCTGAAAAAAGGGAGCAGATTGGACTCTTTAGCAAGGGAAGATGGTCATGTGATCTGATGAGTCCAGATTTACCCTGTTCCAGGGTGATTTGCACATCAGGGTATAAGAAGAGAGCCTGTGGGGGCAGTGCCCAAAAAATTAGGTCAGATGACTACCTGAATATCAATGGATTTTGATGGAATGGGCATATTGCAAGATGACAATACCAGGATTCACCAGGTTCAAATTGTGAAAGAGTGGTTCAGGGAATATAAGACATCCTTTTTCAGATGGTTAGTGTGATTACACCAAGTACGACATGTTCCTGGATCAACATCTAAGCAAATGCATGCTACAATCAAAGATAAATGATGTTCAATAAAATGATTACAGTGTGTGACTTTTGTTTATTTTTTTTTTGGACAGACTTAATTCTCTATGAGAATGAGCTGAGGATCTGAATCAGGTGTGTTTGGTTAAGGAGACATGGTAAAATGTGCAGAGCTGGTGGTCCTCCAGGAATGTGGTCAAGAAACACTCTAGTGCAATGGTAGAACCAGTTGTCATAATCAGTCCAGCATTTTTTTTAAAGATGTTTATTTAGAAGTTGTTTTTTTTTTTTAAATAAATGCGTCCCGATGCGTTTGATAAATTGCACCAGTGAGTCTTGAATATCTAATTAAGGGGATTGAAAAGCTTTAGATCGTGCAGTGATCAAACTCTAAAAATTCTCTAAAATAGCCCAGATGTACATCTCATGGACAGCCAGTTGGCAAAAATATTATTGACAGAGTACACAATTATAATTATAAAGTGGTTTTCAACTACTGGTGGTGGATGAGGAGATGTAAAGTGCTTTGAGTGTCCAGAAAAGTGCTATTTAAATGTAAGGAATTATTATTATTATTATAAAGAATTCTGAAAATTTAAAAACAACTAAGAAAAAAACAAGTTCAACAATAGAGAAAGTGGAAATTTCATCATCATTGTTTGTCATCAGTATCAAAAATCATTCTAATAAGCTCATTTGCTGGAAAGTTTGATTGTTTTTGGTATTCCTTCATTAATAAGAGTTATTAATATCAGTGATAGAAATATTGTTCACATAATCAAATTACAGCATTTGTGCAATTTGTTTAAATGTTTTTACTGTCAATTTAGATTAACAAATGAGTCATTTAAGAATAGAACTACAATTTTTTTTGTACTAAAACAGAAATGTATTTAAAATATTGGTGATAATAAATGTTTCTTGAACATTATATCATCAAAATGGCTCATAAATTAAATTATGACAATATATTAACATCGAAAACTGTTATTTTAAATTAAATTTAAATATAAAAATATTCAAATTAATACAATTATATTATATATATATATATATATATATATATATATATATATATATATATATATATATATATATATATATATATATATATATATATATATAACAATATTTATAACTATATATTTATAACTATAAACAGTGGTCTAATAATTCTGACTTCAGCTATATATATATATATATATATATATATATATATATATATATATATATATATATATATATATATATATATATATATATATATATATATATATATATATATATATATATATATATATATATATATATATATATATAGCTGAAGTCAGAATTATTAGACCCCTGTTTATTTTTTTCTCCAATTTCTGTTTTACGGAGAGAAGATTTTTTCAACATATTTCTAAACATAATAGTTTTAATAACTCATTTCTAATAACTGATTTATTTTATCTTTGCCACGATTACAGTAAATAATATTTGACTCGATATTTTTCGAGACACCTTTATACAGCTTAAAGTGACATTTAAAGGCTTAACTAGGTTAATTAGGGTAACTAGGCAGGTTAAGGTAATAAGCAAGGGGGGGGGGGGGGGGGCTAATAATTCCGACTTCAACTGTATTTATATCCCATACAGCCCAATGTGTACTGTTTTTAACCACTTTCAGCAAAACTAAAGCCATAATGTACATCCAGAAATACTGAAACTGATATACTGACCACATCTGCATGTAAACAATGACACAAGGACCTATATCATATTGATCACACTGATATGTTCAGTGAGGATTTTGAGAAAGTTACAGGCTTGGAGTTTGTATGAGTTGTTTCGAGAAATGCAGTGCCATGAAGTGACAAAATCAAAAAGTTTTATTGATTTATTTTACAATTATTTAAAAAGAACAATGGTTATTTGAAATTCATTCATTTTCAATTTATTTATAAATAAATTTACAACTTTACACAGACCAAAGTGCTGTACAATGAAATTAAGAAAAACATATGTGTATACTTAAACAAAACTAGCCCGTCTCAAAGGCTAATATCAAAAATAACTTTTATCACTCATTTTAAACACATTTGATGATGTTATTTAGCTAAAATCTAAACAACCCCTCCACTTTCAGCTCTCAATTACTTTGTGGAACAGGAAATAATAATGACGTATTAGCTGATCCTAAAAAACAACATGCTTGAAGTGGAGCAGTAAGTTGTGACACATAAAAGCGATATGCACTGCTTATAGACTAAATAACAAAAGTTAATATTTTATCCAGAAGTCCACAGGTAGCCACCTCAGAGAGACCAAAAACAAAAGAAATATGTTGACATTTTCTTAGCATCCACCAGCAGCTGAGTCTGATACAGTGGTCTGACAGGACCCCATATACAAAATATTGCGATAAAGAAGGAAGGAATAAACAATCTAATCTAGATATTTTCTTGACTGTATTGATTTTAATCAAGCAGCAGGCCTAATTTGAAAGAAGCAACTCTAAACCACATCATTAATCTAAATGTTCAGATTTTCATTTGTCATGGCACCCAGCTAACAGGAATGATCTCAGAACACATGATAACATTATTTAAAATTTGTGTAAATGTTAGCACATGACGTTATTAAAATAATGTTTTTGGAACATTCTTGTAACATTTATAGAAAGAAAAAAGTCAAAAGATTCTTAGTCTTAGAACAATGTTTTTAGAATGTCTTTAGGACAACAGTTGTTCTTTATGAATGTTTTATAAATCAGATGGAAAAAAATTTTCATAGAACATTAATGTAATGTAAATGTAACGTTTTAATATCATTTTAAATAACCTTTTGGGAACATTATTATAACATGAGACTGAAATGTTTAAATAACGTTATTATTATAATAAAAAATAATATTAACGTTTTCCAAAAAAAAAATGGATGTTTTGAACATTTAAAAAAAGAACACCAAAAAACATTAAAAATGTATAAAATTTAAAGGGAACTTTAAGGGAACTAATTTGATTGTAAGCTGAGCTGTAGTCTGACCTAAATATGTGGCAATATTTAAGGAACCTCTTTTAGGGCCAAAAGTCATTTTTACTTTGGTTTAACTGACCCAATAAGACACACGACTCTTACCCTCCTCCAGGCATGTCAAAGGTTAAAAGGAACTACTGTATTCTCATGACCTCAGAGGGAGATACATTTGTGTATCATTACAATACAAATAAAAAGACATGCCATATTTAAAAAAAGAAAAAATCTAACCCAGACATAACATATACAAAAAAATAAGACTGGGGCAAAAACAAAGCACTGAGGAACCCCACAAGTGAAAGATACAGATGTTCAAACAAATATGGCATATACTCCACTTTGAATGTCTATCCCACGTATTCCAACCAACTTATAGATAACTGCTTAATTAGAATCCCATGAACTACTGCATCAAAGGATGCACTCAAGTCCAATAAGATCAGAGCTGAGGCATTACCAGCATAGCTGATTAAGTAAAGTCATTAACAACTCTCAAGAGTGCAGATTTATCTAATATATTATGTTTATTTAAAAATGAAATCAGCTGTAAATAAACCAACTCTAAAAACGTTGATGGATGTGGCAACTTTGAAATGTGGAGGTCATTTTTTTCATTCAAAAGAATCTAAGTTAGACTTTTTAAAGGTGCTATATGTTATTGACTCTTCTAAAGCATAAAAATACCATAATATGTTTGCAGATATTTAAGAAACATGCTATGTGATCATTCTGCTTTGAAAATGTGCATTCCGTGCTGGAATGTCTGTCTTTGTTTTGGTCATTTAACCCACCCAATTCCCCTTTAGCCAAATATATTTCAGCACCCCAGGTTGCCTTAGTGGAAAACCTCATATTTCATTCATTCAGTCAGTAGGGCTTTTAAAGTGTGCGTCTGCGACTGAACTGCGACCACCGGTGGACAGTAGCAGACTCCGAAATGAGATGCAGATTTAGAGTTCCACATGAAGTGATTATTAATTAGCAAATAATATAAATATTATGAACGTTAACATAGGTGAGCAGGTTACATTGTAACCGTGTGTCTTAACGACATGCGACATGAAAAGATATGCATTGATAAGCGGTTGTTTGCACCAGACGAAACAACAGAAATTTAAATACAGCCATTCAGAAGCACAGAATAGTGCACTTACTGTACTCCGACAAATGGTAAGCTTTATAATCTAATTAATACATATTAAACCTCTTTAACATTATTAAATGTACATGCTGAATCATTATGTGTTGGTTTGCATTATTTTACAGTTCTAAAGTTCCATTTCAAATGTTATTTTATTTTCAAGATCTGAGGTGAACTATCTGCTGCTGTTTTCAGTATATGGCAATACGTGTAATATAAAATGGCATCCAAACTCACATTATTAGCATTTAACACTGAATAAAGCACATATGGTGTACCTGAGGTGATCATTGTCATAGTTTTCTGTTGTTTTGGGTGTTACTTAGGACAAAAACTCCTTTTAATATGGAAAATATTCCTTTTATTTTGTGCCGTTGCTTTTAGTTATAACACGGTTGAAATCAGCCTTTAGGCTCGACAGTCAGGGACACTGCTGTTGGTCGTCAATCTGGCAAACTGAGCTTGGGTGTGTTTTAAACTACAGTAGGTGTGGAATATCTAGTTCATCCACTGGGTGTAAAACCTACATACTGCACCTTTAAATGGATAGTTCACCCAAAATTTAAAATTTCATAACTATTTACTCTCCATCATACAGTTTTAAACCTTTATGAGATTATTTCTTCCATTCAACACAAAAGAAGATATTTTGAAGAATGTTGGTTGCCATTGACTTCCAAAGAAGGAAATTAAATAACAGTGATAAGTCAATGGATGCCAATTACCTATTTTCTTTTGTGTTCAACATATAATAAAAGAAACTCTAAAAGGTTTTGAACAAGTGAAAGATGAGTCAATGATGACAAAATCTTTGAACTATCTCTTTAAAAAATAAAAATCCTTTGCAATTTAAAGGTCTCCATCTTCAAAAATGTAATCTCTGATGAGTGAAACTATGAATTTCCAAACTTCTAAAGGGTAGTGCACCTAGCTGTTATTTGCAGACTAACTGTAACACTATTACTAAAAACATCAATAAGCTGTAGGCTTTTATACGTAGACAGAATGTGAATTTGACGTCACTGACCACAACAAAGCATTAAAGTGGAGGTGTGTTTGTGGTCTCAGTAACTGCTGAGAATCATTCGCTGTTCTCAGAACTGGGTTATTTCCAGTCATATCTCTCAGGTGCACTTTAAGGGCACAAACAAATGAAGATAAAAGCTAAATACACCATAACTACAGTAGCTGCACAGTAGCTGTAGACACGCACACTGCAGACTGAGGAGGTTTGTTTCAGGTTGATCATTATCAGCACTCATTACACACAAAGCCAGACGTTTTTTGTCATGACTATAGTGACGTTTTGTCACACTCCTGAACTTTTGTTTCAAAGAACAGGCCATTTCTGTATGTGGACTCGTTGTCATTGTCTTTTATCGGACTATCTGTTGAGTGGAAAGGCTCTGGCAGCTGTAGCGTCTTTCCTCTGTAACTGGGGTTTGGATAGAAACAGGATTTCATAAAGCTCAAGTTAGTAACTTCACCCTCCTCACCTTCCTCCTCTTCCTCTTCAAAGACGACAAGCCCAAAGTTTTGCAGTATAGTGCTCTGTCCGGGAGTCACATTCTCTGTGGATTTGTTGAGTTCTTGACGCAGCAGGAGAACAAATTCATGCACCTCTTCTGTAATCTGCCTCAGGTCCTGCTAAACAAACATTTTTTATTTGGAATGCAGCTATACAGTCAATTTAAGTAAATATACAGTGGACCATAAATTCAAAATCATTTACTATAAATTCAAGTTTCATATTAACAGAGTAACAGCAGATTGTTTTTAAAGAATATTTCTCAAGTTACATATATTCTGTAGCAGAGTATAAAATTTTACGTCCATGATTTGGGCATCTGATTCAAATTTTGGACATTTTAATGATTCCTATAATAGTAAGCCTGGCTCACACTGTCATTTTTATAACCTTAATTGATTGTAGCTTGTCAGATGTGAATATAGTTCCCATGTCAAATTGTAAGATCTCAGTAGTCATAAAGTCATACTAAACAACAATCTACATTCACCAAACATGGACAAGCAATTAAAGTCATACAGAGTTTGACGTCATCCATTCATGAACATTCTTGTTTGTCCATATTTTTTTTTCTGAAATAATACCTCACAGCAAACATAAACTATCAGCAGTGTAAATTTAGCTTGCAACATACATTAATAATAAAACCAAAAAAAAATGTTTCTATGTGGTGGTTTGAAGTGTGGTGGTCTGATTGAGACATCAGATATGTCGCTACTGTTGGTTCTGGGTTTAAAGGTAGTTGTTGCTGAAGTGTCTGAAATCTTCTGACACTATCAGAACTTCATCAGAGGAAAAATTTGATCACAGCGGCCATTAAGTAGCTGTTTAACCAACAATTAAAGAGCACAGAATTTATCCTAGGATTAAAGAAATCAGTAACACTTTATTTTGATGGTCCATTTGAGTATAAGTAGACTGTCTGCTTAACATCTGTTGATACTGCACCTTCAACCGATATTTAACTGACTATAAGAAACTTTGTAAGTACATGTCCACTTACACTAACCCCAACCTAACAGTCTACTTATAATCTAATGAGAATTAGTTGGCATGTGGATGCAACGTAACTTAAACTCAACAAACGGATCATCAAAATAAAGTGTGACTAAGGAATCTTTTAGGATTTCCAAATTTGTCTCAGATGACCAAATCGAGGCTATAATCTTACAGTGCTTTAGTCTAAAATCTGTGGTCCTTGATCAATAGGGGTGTAGTAATGGTACATGTATTTTTCCCAAATCGTCATGGTACGAAGCTCACAGATCGGTTAACATGCTCGCAAGATGAATAGTCAGTCCAGATGTTCAGTGACTGTTAGACAGAAAAAGCCACAGCAGTGCAACAACTGGAAAGACTTTCGCAAGGAACACATATTTGTGTGTGAAAACGCGACACAGCATCGCCCAGGAGTGGTTTCGCCATTTTGCGGTGGCCATGCTAACTTGCTAACTTAAGTTCAGTCATTGGGGGATGAGCAAATTGTACAACTGTACTAATGACGATTTCATACAAATTTGCCACTAAATCAAAAAGTTATGAATTGCCATGAAATAGCACTGGATTTACAGTATGACAAATGTGCACCACTGCTGTGAAAGTTAAAATCGTTTTATCTTCACGCGGCTTCTAAAAACGCAGTGCTGCAATAGTTGTTGTTGTCAGTTGTCCACTGCACCTGCTGTTATGGATGGATACAGTGTTGCATTTTCATTAAAAGAGAAAGTTTAATACAGTTTCCTGATTATAAAGTTTTATCTTTTATTATTGTGTTTATTTTGTACTTTTGCTTTACAAGATGCACTTCAGTACTGTAGTTGATTGTGACAAAACACGTCTGTCTGTTCAATATAAAAAAAAGCAAATACTGAAGCTTTGCTAATATTCCTGTTGTACCGTATACCCGTACCGAACCATGACCCCAAAACCGAGGTACGTACCGAACAGTGACTCCAGTGTACCGTTACACCCCTATTAACATGTTTACCAACAGCCAATGGCCTTTGCAATCAGATTTTCCCCTACAATGAAGTTCTGGCAGACACTTTCATTCATTCAAACTATGCTTGATGACAAACATCACGACAACTTCAATCCATCTAAAAGAAATTCTGATTTATGACATTTTATGAGTAAAATGTATGCTACAGATTGTTTATGTTTGCTGTGAGGTATCATTTAAGATCTAAACGAGTCATGGATTGATGTCGTAAAACTTCATATGAGTCTTGCGTCTGTCTGTGTTTGGGGTTTGATTGTCGTTCAGACTGACATTATGAAAACTGATCTTATTGTGTGACAGGTTCTCCTGATGAAGTCCAACGGGACACTTTCAGTCATAACAAGAAAAATCTTTCTAAATTTGTAATTTCTAGAATGTTGCATCATCACGGTCACTAACTCAAGTCTCACAAAAAGGCTGGTCATACACAAAAGACAAATGGAGAGAAGAATAATGCAGTGGCCAAATCTATAATCAGTAGAAAGAATCAAATGGCTAAACAAACCATTGCTGAGGTTTATGTTGCGTGGACAAAAACTAATCCGAAATCCACTTTAGTGATAAAAGCAAGTTTAATTTTCTTGGGTTCAATGTCATCAGACTGGGAAAATACTAAACCCAAAGTAAGTAAAGTCAGTGAAAAGTGGACATTAACCTATCATGGTTTGTTGGATGTTTTGCAAATGCAAAGTGAATGCAACATGCAGTCATTTCACTTTGTTCATCACTTAATAGGCCAGCAACTTTAGTGCAGAACAAGGAGTACATTTACAAGGACACCGATAATTTTAATATGATTAAGAGAATTCTCTGATTAAGAGTCTACCATGTAAACAGCGATTTAAAAAAAATTAATATGATTAAAGTCATCATCAAACTAAACAGAAGTGCAGTACTGAGATGTAAAAACCTTTATCAAACTATTATCATTGTGTAGGTATCAAATTCCATTAAAACAACACTCTTCCACCAGTTCATACTCGCATCCAATATTTCGTTTGTCACGTTTGCATGCATGAATGAAAGTCAAAGTGCCAAACTGCAGTTAAAGTCAGCAAACTAAAACTGAAACACCCGAAATTACATGACACTCCGGAGGAAATGTGAATAGCGTGGTGACGCAATGACGTTGATTGATCTACGTGCTATATAACATGTAAAACAGGATCATAAAAGGAACATTCAAAAAGCAACTCATGTAAACACCTTAATCATATTTTTGTCTTATTCAGATTATGGCAAATAATTCGATTACTGATGTCCATGTAAACGTAGTCACTGAGCCCTTCACAAAGCAAAATGAGTAAAGAAGTTCCTTTAAGCTGAAAACATAAAAATAATGAAATTGCCAGTCTAGAGTCCTGATCTAAACCTAGTTGAAATATTCTGGATAAAGCTTGGGACACAATAACAATGTGAAAGCACCAGCAGTGAAAAATAACAAATGTGTTATCACCTTATGCTGATTGCATCTGACCCTGTCTGGACCAAAAAACTGCACATAAAAACACCAAGCGGAGGACAGCCGACTGAGACTAGAACATAGTTCTGGGAAACACCCCCACACAATGGGCAATTTAGTTTATCCAATTTACCAACAGTACACCCAACCCAGGCTCATTCTGAAAATGTAGCGCTATATACATTTCACGTTTTCAGATGTTACCACATTCTCACCCTGTTATTTACTTGTTTATTTTATTTTTTGGCTTCTGATTTTGTCTTACCCACTTTCTGGATCCGTTCTTCATGCTCATGGTCAACTCCGCTCTGTATCTCAAGTCTGCCGACATCAAGGCAAGCTACTGGACAAATTGGTAACAGCGGGAAAGCTGTCCATATGGAGATAATCAATCAGCTGGTAAGGTCAAAAAGGAAAAGGCGTCATCCCGCCCCATATCGTTCGTTTTAAAGACGAAATGCAGCCATACGTACTTCTTGCTACATAATTCGAGATCTACAGAAATGTATATAGGGCTACACTTTCAGAATGAGCCTTGATGTTCACGGGAAGAACATACAAACTCCAGACAGAATGGCCTATTAATCCAGCTGGCACTTGAACCAGCAACCTTCTTGCTGTGAGTTAACCATGCTAATCACTTAGTCACCGCGCCGTCCATTTTACATACGTTTTCACTGTACTTTTTCGCTCATCACAGAAGTTAAAGTCAGAGTTAATATGGTGCTTGCGCAAATAAGTCTGACAATATGAAAATACATACTGTTTGCAAATTTTTAAGAAAAATTGACAGCCAGCTTCTTTGTTTTCCCTTTTGACTTGCTTTGCTTCGTAGTTTTCATTTTGAACACCTAGTCAGAGTCCGATTCTACATGCTAAATATTGCAAACTCTCACCAAATTATAGAAGACAACAAACAAATCTGCTCAAAAGTTGCTTCAATAATCATCAGCTTGGTGTGTCCTGTCCATGAAGGGATAGTTCACCCCAAAAAATGTATTGTCATCATTTACTCTCCCTTCAATTGTTCAAAACCTGTTTGACTTTTCCCATCTGTTTGAACAGAAAAGAAGACTTTAGCGAGGCAGAGAGTTGCGATAGTGGAATGAGGCCGGTGGTGTGAGTTTTAACTAGTGTTACATTTGTGCTACAGGTCTCACAGAGGAGCTCTAGAAACATAAAAGAAGAAGAGACGACAGTAGAAGATGAGAAAGAACCAGGACTGAAAGATGTTATATTTGGTTTCAGTTTCTGTTTAAACAGAGTTTGTGAGGGGCTGTTGCGGACCATTTGTTTTGTATTTATTTTGTTACTCATGTGTGCTGTTTTCCCGTCTCCTTCTTCCCTTGTACAATGAGTTTTAAACCATATTACAAAGATATTTTGAAGATGTTGGAAACCGATAACCAGTGTTGGGGGTAACGCGTTAAATGTAATGTAAGTTATGTAATAATATTACTTTTCCAAAGTAACCAGTAATATAACGAATTACTTTTAAAAATAGGTAATATTGAGTTTTCTTTAAAAAATATAACATAGGTTACTTTTTACCTTGCTTAGTTGGCTTTTACAAAATATATTGCTGAATAATGAGAGAGCGTGCAATGAGAGAGCATGCTGCGAGGGAACAGACAGTCCAGCCTGATCTCACAAGAAAACATAAGTATTTTAAGTTTTGTCAGTTTAGTGGCTAATTCATACAAATTCGATCAAATTTAGTCGTATGAAATTGTACGATTTTAAAAAGGAGGCGTGGCA
The DNA here is from genome assembly GCF_903798145.1 of Danio aesculapii. NCBI lineage: Eukaryota > Metazoa > Chordata > Actinopteri > Cypriniformes > Danionidae > Danio > Danio aesculapii. Next base: position 15,156,338 of record NC_079445.1, read on the forward strand.
CCTAACCCTACCCCAAAACCCAACTGTCATTGGGGGATGAGCAAATCGTACTAAATTGTACAAATTAGATCATACGACTTCATACGAATTAGCCACTAAATCAAAACGTTACAAATTGCTGTGAGATTGTGTTGGACAGTCGGCTCGCACTCATCATCATCATCAGGTCTCTTTTTTCACAGCAGATGAGTCAGTGTACTGTTCTAGTAACTGAATAATTCGGGATATTGGTTTATTTCGAGTCAGAGGGGGTATCCGGTATGTTAGTACTTACTGAAGACGCAAACCGTTTCACGACAACTCCGTTTCATTTAATGAACTGGTTCAACCGGTTTCCTTAGAAGATCCAGTTAAAACAAACTATTCATTCGCGAATCGCCCGTCATCACTACAGTCAGAAACAGAAACAATGGCAGGCCGGAGACTTACATTTTTGCAATGGATTCTTGCTATTTTGAAGTCATGGAAAAAAAGAAGTCTATTGTCGTTAAGTGTAGATTATGTGTAAGTAAAACTTTTGACAATTGCAAGAAACACGACATTGAAAAAAAAAAACAAGCACTGCACCAGCACCCCGCCTCCAGCTAAACAACAAATGATTGACATCAGATCAAGTTCTCCAGGTAAAACAATTAATTCGACTAAACTGAAAAAAATGGTTATTGCTTTTATTGTTATTTTATTGTTATTAATGTATAGCTCTGGGCTCAGAAAGGTCTCAAAATATAATTGCTGTCGTGTATTTGTCTGTACCCTTATTTACACATGACAATTGCATTCATTCAATTTCTTTTCAGCTTAGTCCCTTTCAAAATATAATTTTATATGAAGGTTCTATAGGTGGTTGATATATGCAGTCCTTCTCTATAAAAAAGGGGAAAAAACACCTGCAAGTTCTGAAAGAGATCAAACCTCAACCAGGTAAGGACAAGTAACGCAAAAGTAACTCAAAAGTAATATAACGCATTACTTTCCATAAAAAGTAACTACAGTAAGTAACACAATTAGTTACTTTTTGGGGGGAGTAACTCAATGTTGTAATGCATTACTTTCAAAAGTAACTTTCCCCAACACTACCGGGAACTATTGATTTCCATGGAATTTCTTTTTCCGACTATGAATGCCAGTGGTTGCAGGTCATGAGTAGATTTTTTTTTTATCTCCAGTGTATCTCCGACTTTTATTTAGTTTCACTTTCTTTAGTAGTACAACTGTGTCATTTGTGTAAATCTGTGAAATTCTGTGCGATGATTTTGCATAGTTTTCCTCTTTCTGTTAGCTACTTAAAGTTCCATCACTGCAAATGCGCTGATGTGACATGTGGTTGGCATTTTGACCACACACTGGCATATTTTCTTTCTGAGTAATTTGGGTCATTTTAATGTGCAATGTAAGCAGTCTTACCTTTTTAAAATCATTCGTTTGTTATGTTGGAAATAGGTTTGAATTCTTCAGATGTGTGTTGCTCACCTGATCTTGTGGATAAAGGAATTCTGCTGCATCAACCACAGGACTTGGTACAACAGGACACAGTTTACGCTTAAATCTGCAAAGCAAAGAGACAGTTATGAAATTTAACAGATAAATACCTTACTGTTTAGCTGATGATGCAATTCTATGTATACATGTAAAGAAGAATTGATGAGAGATGAATGAATTCAATAGACTGGGGTCAATTATTCCACTAATACTATGGTTGTCTTGTGTGGTAAAACATCACTTTTAAGTTAGAAATGGTGGTTTGAGCCATTGATAACAGACTAATGCAGTTATTTGTACAATTATTGAGAGAGAAAGAGATTAATAGCAACAGTGTGCCTATTAATAGTTTAAAACTATCTGCACCATTAACACCTCATTAGTAAGAAATCTCATGTAGCTTTTAAATGTTTCATTGATAAAATCACTTTTATTGATAAAATATTTTCTGGATTTAAGTAGTAAAATAGTAAAAAAAAAATTGAAAACATTTAGAAAATAAAATTCAATCAGTAAAATCTTTATATTTGAGAATAAAGTACAAAAAATATGGCAAATACAGGATAAAAGTTGTAATTCTTTGTCAATACAGTCAAAATTATGTGAATACAGGTGTCATACGTTGACAATAATGTCAAAGCCCTGGGCAAAATTAAAGTTCAAACCAGAATCAATCATTAATCATTGAAGACTGAAACAAAAAATATTATTAACATATGACTGATGTTGTAAAATATTGAAAATGAAGTCAAAATTATGTAAACATAAACAATTTTAAACAATAAACAATAAACATAAACAAATTTTTCAAATTTTTGAGAATTTGAGAAAACTAATTGAATAAGTATTATGCTGCGTGGGCGACGCGGTGGCGCAGTAGGTAGTGCTGTCGCCTCACAGCAAGAAGGTCGCTGGTTCGGGCCTCAGCTGGGTCTGTTGCCGTTTCTGTGTGGAGTTTGCATGTAGTGATCTGCGCGCGACTAAATTTTGAATCACGCTCGCACCCGCCAGGTTTTAGTCCGAACCCGACCGCTCCCGCTTATGTTTAGCATTCGTTGTCCTGCTGCCCGACCCGCTCCGTTTTCTACCCACCGCGCCCGTTCCCGCTAATGGGCGGGGGAGAGAACAAAACCGAAAACCACCCAGCTATACAGAGTCCAGACAGTCTATAACACGCTGTCGGTATAAACACACACACACACAGCACCAAGCAAGCCAAGCAAGTGATACACACTCACAGATAGCAACATCATGCTCTCTCTCATTCACACACACACACACACACACACACAGATAGCACAAAGCTCTCTCTCTCTCATTCGCGCACACACACACACAGACAGCAACAAACAAGCTAAACGTAGCATCACGCTGTCACACACATACAAATGTGTGCTCTCTCGCTTGCTCGGGAGTCGGGAGCGATAATGTTAGACTGCCCGATCCCGTCCAAAAATACACCAGTTACCGACCGCTCCCGCGCTTTATTCGGAAATTTATTCCCGCGCCGAAAGAAATCTGTTCTGGTCCCGCGGCTCTGTACCGCGGGAATGCAGACCTCTTTTTGCATGTTCTCGCTGCGTTCGCGTGGGTTTCCTCCGGGTGCTCCGGTTTCCCCCACAGTCCAAAGACATGCGGTACAGGTGAATTGGGTACCCTAATTGTCCATAGTGTATGAGTGTGAATGGATGTTTCCCAGAGATGGGTTGCAGCTGGAAGGGCATCCGCTGCGTAAAACATGTGCTGGATAAGTTGGCAGTTCATTCCGCTGTGGTGACCCCGGATTAATAAAGGGACTAAGCCAAAAAGAAAATGAATGAATGAATGCAGTGTTCACACCAGACGCGGCTGAAGCATCAATTGCGAATGATTTACAAGTCAATACAAAGAATAGACATCCTGCGGCGCGAATTGAGCATTTTGGCTTACCACACGAATCACGCGATTCGTTCGAGTTTGAAAATCTGAACTTTTTTGGATATTTGTGTAAAATATCCAATCACGTGTCAACCACCAATCACGTGGATCGAGCTCACCGTTGTTAATATTAGGAGGAAAAATATATATTTATGCTTTTTTGGAGTCAAACACTTTGGACAATACATTCAAATGTTACAAGACCAACGTCATACTGTATGGCAAGCTGTTATTCACATTGTAATATTTTGAGAATGTACTCAGACCAGTTGTGCTCAATGGCAATCAAACCCGCGACCTTGATTTAGTCATCTCCATGTGCTCTGCCAATCAAGCTACCGTTCATACACAGTAAAGCACATTGGCCGTCATTCAGTTCATCTGGGTTACAGTAATCTCACCTCCTGGCAGCAAAAGAGCAGATTAAAGTACACAAGAGGGCAACCACGCAAACGCTCAGGATGGTCTGGTCCTGCCATGATAAGCCTAAATGAAAAGGGCAGAACATTTGCTGTTGGCAGGTACATTCTTTTTGTGCTATTCCATTGTTCATTTAAATCTTTCAGTTCTGCTGCGACATTTTCTCCTTTTCAAATGACTGTGTTTCAGTACCTATTTCTTTTATTTGTGTTTCAATGTTGACCGTGGTGTTTGGCCCTTTGCCAGCATTTGTTGTTCCAGCTATAGAAATGGTGTAAGAGGTCCCTGGGTGGAGGTTCTTGATCAGGAAGCTGGTTTTATCTGCTGGGACTTTATGGAGGGCTGAAGGAAGAGGAACAGAAATACTTCTTTTATTTATTTGTTTCCTTTCAGTTTCTGTATTTTGTGATTCATGATTTTATTTTATTTATCTATGCATTTGAATTGCATTACACAACTCTGATCTTTCTTCCAACCATTTTTAATCTTGAAAAGTCTGAAAAGGTGATTTTTATTAACATTTTGAATAGTTTAAAGTGATATATTGCCTGGGTTGGTGTTGTATATTATGGTACAACAACCTTGTATTAAACTGCCAGTACATGCACTGTAATTTTACAGACTTATTTTACTATATATTGTTTCTTATACATTATATTATTTCAGACTACTACAATGTTAATAAAAGTCACTTTGTGAAACTGTAGAGTTCAAATTTCAACATTAAAAGTGGACAGAGATCAACATCCTATTGTGGACATCAGGCAGGGACGAACAGGCTCACATGATCTGCCAAAATGCTATGCTTTAGCATAATAGCTTTGAAAACACAGTCCCTCCTCTGTCGTCCAAAGCCATGCCTCCAGAAATCACATACGCGCACCTTAAAGATGACAGTAGTCAATCCACTATCATGTCATTTGCCAGTTAGAAAGCTTTATAGTACTTTATAATACTACATTTCTGAATGAAAAACTGTATTATATCTTGCATGTTTTCAGTCGTGTAGCAAGCAAATGTGCAAGCAAATGCCTCACTCTCTCATGCGCTTTGTCCTAAAGTGACTACTGTATGCTTAGTGGTTGGCCAGCAACGTGCTGAAATTACACTTTTTACTAAGCCTTACTTACATGCTACTTCAGACTGAATATTCAAAGTAGCATGGTAAACAATACAGGGAGGTTGGCAACAGGTTGTCGTTGTTCAAAAATGAACTAATGTGAACATAAAAAGTAAAGGAGGCTAGGTGGCATTGCGCTATTTACTGATGTTTTGTTGTTAAACTAAATGAAAATCTACATTATCGATGTTGTAAAAAGTCCCTTATTAAACTGAAATAGTCATATCAATCTTTCACCAGAAGATTTCAGTGGCTGAACAATGCTTCGTTGCATATAACCCATTCTTAAAACAACAAAATCTACATAAACTTTGCGTGACTAAAATAGATTTAAAACAAAACATTACCTGTGTAAAAGAAATATTTCAGCCATGGTGTTATTCCTCCTCAAAAGTAACTCCAATATTGATTTAGCATTTTAAAAAGTTTTGATTGAGCATTTGTTTTTACCGCTCTCACTCTTTCTGCTGTGTGCACGTGAACATGGTGTGCGTGCACACACAAACAAACAGTGGATCTGCGTGAACGGGGTGTGCAGATGTACAAATCCACATTTGTTGACAGACAGTTTGGGCTACTAATAAGAAATATGGGAATTACCAGTCTGACCATTATTAATTGGATGAACATTTTTTTTGTTTTTCTGCTTTACCCAGAATATAAAAATATATATAAATACATTTAGATAATTTTCTTTAATCATTACTATTGGAATGTGTAGAGAATTTTAACCAGCACAACAAAAATGTTTCTGAAGACAATCGCCTAATGCACCTTTAATGCATTTACTAACCCGAACAAACAACGATTACAATATTTGTTCAAGTTAGTTAATGAAAATACAGTCGTTCATTGTTAGTTCATGTTAACTCACAGTCCATTAACTAATGTTAACAAGCATGAGATTGGATGTTAACATTGCATTGATGAATGCAGAATTATGATTAATAAATGCTGTACAAGTATTATTCATAGTTGATTCATGTTAGTAAACACATTAATATAAAACTAATGTGATAAATTTATGGACGGTTGTAGGTTTTATGTGGGCCTATACTGTCAAAAATGACTGAATGTTTTTCCATATTTTGTGATTCATGGTATTTCCCTTGTCATGAACCTGGTTTGATCATTAAGTCTTTCCCTTCTCTGTCGACTTTTTCTGTTATTTTACTGACTTATTATTTTATGTTTCATCTGAAGTAAAAAAAACTATGCTTAGACTCCATTCAATAGAGAATAGCATAAATGGAAACATGAACATCAAATCTTTTTGAAAAAACTAAAAGCTTTCAAAGTCAGGGAAAGGTCTTTTTTTAAGTTTAGTTATAATCTTGCCAGTAAAAAGACATAAAGATAATTTATTTTATACATAATGATTCTTACAAACAGGGTCAAAAAAATGAATGGTCAGTGAAAACTTTCGCTTTACTTGTTTTTCCATGTCCAGATATCCAGATGATATAATGCTTTAGAAATCCTCGCTGCTCAGCCACAGGAATGTGACGCCAGTTCAGCACCACTGATTCGTGCGTCAAGTCATTAGTATTTACACCGCCTGGACCTTTAACAGGTGCTGAAACAAAAGCAGACACAACGTGCTGAAAATATGAAAAACATACAATTCTTGCTATTAACAAAGTATTAACTGTAACTTGCATATATAAACTCCTAATTTGCTGCTTATTTATAGTTAGTTGGTAGTAGTTAGGTTCGGGCTAGGGATGTAAAAAAAAGATCATGCAGACTATGTTCTTTATAAGAACAAATAAACAGCCAATATCTTAACAATTGGTAAGTAATAAGCCGCTAGTTAATAATAGGAGTTGGTACTTTAAAAAGTGTAACCAAAATTAGAAATAACTATAAATACTTTTATTGTTCTTCGACTCTTAAGTACACTTTTTTGGAGGGTTAAAAGTCGCTTAAGTTAAAATGCATTCAATTATAGTGTAAAATATATATTTTAATGTGCTAAACTGCAACTCCATCATCAGAAAATTAATGACTTTTTATTTATGTATTTGTGTATTGGGGTAAATACAATTGGCATTAAATTTAATTTAATTTATTCACTGTGTGTCATCGTATTTGGATGTATAATATTAAGTTAAAAAAAATAAATAAATCTTAAGTTCAAACATATTAGGCCACTTTATTAGGTACATCCCTTCCAACTACTCATTAATGCACATTTCTAAACAGCCAATCACATGGCAGCAAGTCAGTGCATTTAGGCTTGTAGATATGGTCAAGACAATCCACTGCAGTTCAATCCAAGCATCAGAATGGGCAAGAAAGGTGATTTAAGTGACTTTGAACATGGCATGGTTGTTGGTGCCAGACTGGCTGGTCTGAGTATTTCAGAAATTGTTGATCTACTGGGATTTTCACACACAACTATCTCTAGGATTTACAGAGAATGGTCTGAAAAAGAGAAAATATCCTGTGAGCGGCTGTTCTGTTGGCGCAAATGGCTTGTTGATGCCAGAGGTCAGAGAAGAATGGCCAGAATGCTTCGAGCCTATAGAAAGGCAACAGTAACTTAAATAATCACTCGTTACAACCGAGGTATGCAGATGAGCATCTCTGAACGCACATGTCAAACATGTCAAACCTTGAAGCGGATAGCCAACAGCAACAGAAGACCACACCTTTTGGGAACAAATCTGCAGCAACTGCGTGTCTCATGTCAATATGGACCAAAATTTCGGAGGAATTTTCCAGCACCTTGTTGAATCTAGGCCCAAGGGGGGCCCAACCCACTACTAGTAACGTGTACCTAATAAAGTGCCCGGTGAGTGTATAGATTTAACATAAATGCAACCATTAATACACATTCATGTTTTTGAAAATAATACATTTATTCACATCCTAGCTTTGTGCTGTTATGTCACAGTAAATTATATGTTAATGCACTATAATTGCTTGTCAGAACATTAAAATATTGCATTAAAACATTTTCAATACAATGAAGGAATAAAGAAAGTAGTTTATTTATTTTTTATCATTTGTGTAATATAAATTACACGAACCAAATCTGAGCCATATCAGTTACTGGCTAAAGGATTGATTGATTGATTGATTGATTGATTAAACTATGTATCTACTGATGAATATTTGATATTGTAATTTTTCACTTTATTTACAGTGCATCCGGAAAGTATTCATAGCGCTTCACTTTTTCCACATTTTTTTATGTTACAGCCTTTTTCCAAAATAGATTAAAATAATTTATTTCCTCAAAATTCTTCACACAATACCCCATAATGACAATGTGAAAAAGATTTTTTGAAATTGTTGCAAATTTATTAAAATTGCTTTTTGAAAATATAAAGAATATTCAAGAATGACTAAATAAGTGATTTCAAAGTTCAAAGACAATCCTGTCTCTGAAGATTAGACAATTCCTTTGTCTTCATGCTTGGTTTGTGCTTTGACATGCACTGTCACCCTGGGACCTTATATAGACAGGTGTATGCCTTTTCAAATCATGTCCAATCAACTGAATTTACCACAGTTGAACTCCAATTAAGCTGCTGAAACATTTCAAAAATGATCAGTGGAAAGAGAATGTACTTGAGCTCAATGTAGAGCTTCACGGCAAAGGTTGTGAACACTTCTGAACATGTGATTTTTCAGGTTTTTATTTTTAATAAATTTGCAACAACTTCAAAAAAAACTTTTTTTCACATTGTCATTATGGGGTATTGTGTGTAGAATTCTGAGGAAATAAATGAATTTAATCCTGTTTGAAATAAGACTGTAACAAAAAAATGTGGAAAAAGTGAGGCGCTTTGAATATTTTCCGGATGCACTGTACATTCAGATATTATCTTATGCAGCATACTTAATCTTTGCCAACAATAATAAATTAAGAACACTGTTAAATATAATAAAACAATTATATTAAACTTGTGTGGTACCTCCTTCTTTTGAGTAAAAGGGACACATCTCAGCAGTTTGATGTTTTTTGCTAAAAACGTGAAGAATGTAATAATGACGTACAAACTTCTGCACTTCTGTAATTAATACAAGAGACACTCATTAGCATAGAGAAAACTTGCTAATCTGACACATGTAAAATAGTGCTCAACACTAAATAACAGAGTTCAATCTGCACCATTTTTAATGTCCTTGGCCAATTTCTCTCTGGATTTTTTTACTGTGTTTGGTAGGATCTCGCCGTCTTCCATCTTGTACCATTCTAAGCATATTTTCTTAGCCTTGGTGATATTTGTGAAAGTGACACATTCTGAAAATGATAGATCAACAAAATCATATATGAATTGGCATTTTCCAAAAAAAATTTAAAAAGGCAGCTTTGATTTTCAGAATTATGCCCAACAATATGGTTGAAACTTAAAAAAAATGTACATTTGATAAAAAAAATAAAAAGAACCATGGTTATGTGAACAAAAAAAGCATTAAAAAGGTGTCATGCAGGGAATTCTGGGAAAGTTAGTTTATAGTTATTCACCATATATTTACGTACTTTCAGGTTTGTTTGTTTTTTTGGATTAGAAGTAATTTATGAATTAACACAAACCTTACGGCTGCATCATTTTAAACACACAAAATGAAAGTCCAGATATGGAATAAAACTTTTACTCAATTAAATGTACAACTATCTGGCTGAAAATATACTAAAAAGTAAAGTAAAATAAATTAACTAATTAAAATAATGCAGCATTTAATTTCGCACCTAAGTATTAAACAAGTAAAAGTAGGTTATTAAAATGAAAAATGATAGAAACAAATTATTCAAATTATTGATTCATCATTTTAAATCATAATTATTAATAAACAGGTACAGAAAAATGAGTAGAAACCCCTGGAAAATTCTATGTTTCTCAGGATTTTTTGGATTCGATATGAGTTTGAGTAAAAAAATAAATAAATTTCTTACAAGATCATAATATTTCTTACAACTCTTAAATAAAATAATTGTAATTTATGTTTTATTTTACATCAGAAAATGTCTGTTGGTCATGGGTAATCTGGAACTGGTGTGTGAGTACGGTACATGATGGGATATTTAGTTCAGTTAAGTGGCAGATGTGTAGTTGGGTGGATGATAGAGAGTCTTTCCAGTGATCTGCAAAGACTAAATTGCTGGTGATCATAACAGTCATCTAAAAATGAATGTAAATGAATGTAAACATCCGAAAACAAGGGCCTTTTTAGTTATTTTTATGGAAAACAGCTCTTAACGACAACATATTTATTGTAAATTTGAAATTAATAATCAGTGGTTTTGGTAAGAAAAAAAAAAAGTTTTACTCAAATATTTACTCAAGCATAACTACAAATAATGAATCTAGAAGAGACTTGTCAAGTGTTTTTTTTTTCCCTGTATAAGTTAAAACAATGCAAAACACATTTAAAATGAAACGAAGTAAATATGAAGTAAATAAACCAACAACTAACTTTTGTGCTTAAATGAAATTGTAAGAAGTAAAAACTACAATTTGTTTTTTATAAATGTACTTAAGTGAAAGTAGTCAGTAACCCAGTGAATTACAAATCTCCCAAAAATAACACTGAAGTACAGCAATCAAGTAAAAACACTCAAGTACATAAAACTCCTCACCGTTTTGGTGTTTCACAGGAGGAATGATGATCTTCTGTGGTGCTGATCTTCCAACCTTGTTAGTTGCAATAATGGAAATCCTGGCCTCTGAATAGGTTACTGAAATGTTAAATGTTTGATTCAAAGTCGAGAGTTGAATTCTCTTGGGTTTTCCACAAGACCAAAGAGAGAGGTTCATATTATAAGTCACACCTCCAACAGTCTCTTCTGCAGATGTGGCCTGGAGAAAATGACATTTGAGCATCCATCATATCAAATTTCAACACTAAAAATAAATCTGTAAATTTTACAGTAAAAAATGGCAGCTGTGGTTGTCAGAATTTAACAGTTAAAAAAACTTGTAAAATAAATTAGTAAATAAAAATTAAAAAGTGTGTAAAATAAATTCAAGAATTTTACATTCTCATTCATTCTTTTTCCTTCGCCTTAGTCCTTTAATTATCTGTAGTCGCCAAATACACACTCGATTACACTCATACACTACTGACAATTTAGTTAATCCAATTTACCTATAGTGCATGTCTTTGGACTGTGGGGGAAACCAGAGCACCTGGAGGAAACCCACACCAACGCGGCAAGAACATGCACACAGACTGGCTCAGCCGGGACTTGAACCAGCAACCTTCTTGCTGTGAGGCAACAGTGCTAACCCCTGAGCTACTGTGCCACCTAATTTTACAGTAAATTACCGTATTTCGTTGATTACAGAGAGAATATAATAACAAGAAACTAAAAAGAACCATAATAATTTTTGGCTAAGTCCCTTTATTAATCCGGGGTCACGACAGCGGAATGAACCGCCAACTTATCCAGCATATATTTTACGCAGCAGATGCCCTTCCAGCTGCAACCCATCACTGGGAAACACCTATACACTTATTCACACACAAACACTACAGACAATTTAGCTTACCCAATTCACCTATAGCACATGTCTTTGGACTGTTGGTGAAACCCGAGCCAACACAGGGAGAACATGCAAAATCCACACAGAAATACCAACTGACCCAGCCGAGGCTCGAACCAGCAACCTTCTTACTGTGAGTCGACAGCGTTACCCAATGTGCCACCGTGTTTATGGTTATTTAGAATATATTAAGGATACTTACTGTTACCTAAACTGCAAAAAAATCTATAAAATTTACAGTAAAAAAAATGGAATTTAATCATTAAAATACGGTAAGAACAAAAAATTAATTCCTAGGTTTTACAGTAACTTGCTGTATTTCATAATTATTATTATGTTTATTTTTTATCATACAGCAATGTTTTGAAGTACTAACAGCTACAGGCCAAAATGCAACCATAAGCATGTGGGGATAAGAAAGTTATAATAAACCAATGCTCATCACATGCAACTGTTCTTACAAGCAGAGAAACATATACAGAAGACTCTCATTCACTGAGCTAACACCATCATGGTAACACATATAAAATTAATGCAAGAAACATTACTTATCGACATTAAAATAACACTTTAATGTGCATTTTCATAAGAGAAAAGACCCCTAAAAAGAACCATAGCAATGTCAACAAAAGATATGAATAAAAAATTAAGTGTCATGCAGGAAATTCTGGGAAAGTGATGGTTATTTAACATGTTATGGAAAGTTTAGCACTTTTACAGTTTATTACCATTAAAATCACAGATAATTTTCAACAGTATATACACTTAAAAATGAATCACTATGAGGTTTATTATTAACTGTTTGAAACCTTTAGATTTTATTTGTCAGGGTTTTTGTATGTTGTCAGATTCCTTCGAATCAATCAAAATCTGTTAAATTTTTTTAGATTTAATCAGCTAAGAGACGTAAATAAGGTATAAATATATCTAGCTGTAGAAAAAGATCCAATTAGTTAAATTCTATGGGAATGGTGTACTTAATATTCAAGGGCTAAATTGACAAAAATTGAAAAAATAATAAGCAGCACTTAAAACACATTTTATGTATTGATATGATTACATAAATCTTGTTCTTATTTGATTCAATTTTGTTTAACTAACAAATATAAATCACAAGGTTTATTACCTCAGTTATGTTAAAAGTATGCAATGCAAAGGGATGGACATTTTTATAATCGTAATCAGAATACATACATCTTATTTGTTATGCTTATTTTTTATTATTATAAGGACATTTGGCCTCTTATACTTACAGCCCAGGTGATTTTAATATCCCTGGTACCATTTGACCAAACTTTTTCCTCCAAGTGTATTACAGGTGGAACGTGGATTTCTGCAGAAAGGTGTTACATTTATTAAGAGGTTTTTTCTTACTTAAAAATGGCTTTTACACTGTGAAATTAACAAAGATGAATACAAACCTAAGGGAATATCCGTCAGTGCGCTCCAGTCGCTCCACAGAGAATGTGAGTCATTACACTGAGGTGAGTGTAGTTTGGCCTGCCGCCTCAGCTGGATCTGGTAGACAGTCTGGTTCTGTAGAGGTAGTGTGTATAAATCTACAGAAACAATCATTTCCATCAGTTTTTGGACACAATCTTCCAATAGTGAGATAATTAAAGGGTTTATCATTGGGGTGTAACAAACATTCAAAAGAATGCTAAAGTACAGATAATGAGCAAGAATTTTATTATCTCAAATAAATGCATCTTGCCAAAAAAGGACAGCTTCAAATGATTGTATATAAAAAGTAAAAGTAGCAAAAATAAATAAATAAATAAAATAAAAAAATCAAATGAGAGGCGGAATTCTTTTCATCAAATTGAATTATTTTCGTATGCAAAGTTGAATAAATATCTTAAAGTATTCTATCAGTATACAGACAAATAGGTTAAAGGTGGAAACAAAAACACATATTTGAAGTACCAATGACAACTTTTAAAATGCTGCCGAGTGGAAGATAAAAATATAAATACTGCAGTCCTTAATGGATAGTCTGTTCTTTTATAGTAAGATCATGAAGCTTGATTTAAAAAAGATTTAACATAAAATGTAGAATTTTTTTAAACATTTGTTACTCCTTGTCATTTTTGGAGAAAAAATAAGTAGCAATAAATGACAACACTTTCCTTTTAAAGAGCCCCTATTTTGCATTATAAAAGGTCATATTTTGGTTTTGGGGGTCTCCAACAACAGGCTGATATGCATGAAATTCAAAAAACACTTTCATTGTCTTATAATATGCATTTATTTTGACCTAATTATCCCAATGACTCTTATATGATTCGTTCAGCGATTAATTTGTTCCCAAACCCCTCCTTAGTGCGATGCTAATCTGCGCTGATTGGTCCGATGACCCAGTCTGTTATGATTGGTCGACTGGGTTCAGCGCGAGACAGAGAGAATTGCCAACCACGGCTTATCACCTATTTTGAAGTAGTCAGAGTGCAGAGTGTACAGTATGTGTGAGCCCAATGCAGGAGTGCATTAAAACAAGGCAGTTTAATACCAGCATATTGCTCTATTCTAAATCATAAGTAAAAACAGTGACACACATTCAGTATTAATCCACACAATGTCAAAAACTGAACTATTTTGAAACTTGACAGCTGCACATGTGTAGGAACAGGTGACGGTGGCAATAGCTACGACAATTGGCAGTGGTTCACGAGCTCACGAATGCATTTAAATGCGTAAACAAAATGGCACACGTCACGTTTTCAACGTAGTTTTAGGCGTGATATGAGAATAAAAAGAGTTAACCAGAAACACTACAAGTGGTTACATGTAACAAAACACAATTAAATACATAAGTTAAAAAATAAAAAATAAAACATAAAAAATAAAGAGGCAACCATTTTTAAATCGCACTTAATTCTAATTCTAGCAACCACAGCTGCCAATTTTTACCGTAAATTTTATAAATTTTTTTGCAGTTTAGGTAACAGTAAGTATACTTAATATATTCTAAATAACCATAAACGCGGTGGCACATGGGGTAACGCTGTCGGCTCACAGTAAGAAGGTTGCTGGTTCGAGCCTTGGCTTGGTCAGTTGGTATTTCTGTGTGGATTTTGCATGTTCTCCCTGTGTTGGCACGGGTTTCACCAACAGTCCAAAGACATGTGCTATAGGTGAATTGGGTAAGCTAAATTGTCTGTAGTGTTTGTGTGTGAATGAGTGTATAGGTGTTTCCCAGTGATGGGTTGCAGCTGGAAGGCCATCCGCTGCGTAAAACATATGCTGGATAAGTTGGCCGTTCATTCCGCTGTCGTGACCCCTGATTAATAAAGGAACTTAGCCAAAAATTGTAAATAAATCTGTAATGTTAAGTTGACGCTGACAAGGGAGTGCGGATCCAAATGCAGGTTTATTAAGAATAGTCGGACAAGCAACTGTCAAGACAGGGGCAAACAGATGTATACAGGAAATCCAGAGTCATAAAACTGGCGGATGGTCATAAGGGCAGGCAGCAGACAGGACTAAACAAACAAAACAAAGCAAGGGGCAAGGCAACCGCATCATAATGTTCACTATTCAGTTTAACAAGACTCAGCAATGAAAGTCTCAAAGTGAGCCATATATATGTGTAGTGTAATCAGTCCATAAGCAGCATCAGCTGTGTGAGTCTACTCAATGGAAACTTGGAGCAGGTGTGTGTGTGTGTTGCATGACTGGATCTTGTAGTCCATATACAGACAGATTTATAGTCCGTTAGCGAACTGTGTGTTTGTCAGCGATCTGCAGCTGCTCGATCACTGGTGATTGTGACAAAATTGTATGATTAATTTGATATTATTATTATTATTATTATTATTATTATATTACAACAATAGTAGAGAAATTAATAAAAAAACTTTAATTAAAATTTACACACGTAAATACATAGATTCAATGATGGGCTAAAAATCTGAGGAAATTGTGAATTTCTGTGCGCGCAGATTTCATGTGGGCCTAGCGATTAGTTACTTTCAAAAAGTGAGTAAAAATTGTGTTTTTACTTATAAAAGTCAATAAACCCATTGACTTCATTTTTATAATTATGCAGTTTGTATATATAAGGCAAAGAGTTTACTCGCTTTAAAGTAAAGTTAATTGCTTTTTACAATGAAAAAACAAACAAAAAAATAAGTACGGAACAAGTAAAAGGTGAGTAGATGATCAAATATTTTTTTTGGGGTGAACTATTCATTTGAGTCTTGTTTATTAGAAACATAAAGATCATTGTAATATGCAGCTGCCTTATTTTAGCATGTGAATCAATTGAATGAACAGCTTAAGATTTCTTACCTTTGTAAGTGTTCTCCTTAGTTTCAAATGTCGCCTGCAATTTTAGAACATATCAAATATTATCAAAATACCACATTCACTTCAAGCCATCAGAATATCAGAATTTCTGAAGCATCTTACATTCTGCCATTCAGAGCCTCTCTCCCTCCATCTGATCTCATATATAATGCTCTTATTATCCTTCGGTTCGTCCAGACTGAGAAACAGGTTTCCAGCTGACCTTTCCATGCTGGCAATGTTAGGTTTACTGTATTTGACTGTTGAAAAATTAAGAGTGAGTACATGTTAGGGAGAAAAATACAGAAAATAGATATTTCATGCAAATTTTTATTTAACAGAGTAAACACATTACAAATATACAAATTAGACTAAGCTGAAAGAAAAAGCTTATTCAGGAGGCAGAGACTATCAAATATTGGTACAGTGGAAGTCGTTAAGTCTCTAAGACTACATGTGCCTAAATAGAAATACACACACAAACATTAGTTTTTTTAGAGATGACTTGATATATTTTATATTAGTGTCACGATCCCCAGCAATCGTAACTCGCAAGATCGCTGGATCCCATTCACAATAACTTCTACAAATCCGCCATTTCTGGACTACATTTTCATACCTGCACTTCGCTCACTTACACACACACACATACACACACACACACACACACACACACACACACACACACTTCCTCATTCTGACTGATTACACTCTCACCACCTGAGGATTGTCAAAGACTGATTACACACACTATTTAAACAGCACACTCACTCATTCCCATGGCCGAGTCTTGTTTTCTGTTATAGTGACATTACAACGCGTTTCTTTTGTCTTGTTTCTCCGTGTATTTTCCCTAGCCTTGTTATCTAGTTATCCCTGTCTGCCGCCTGCCTTTCGACCTCTCGCCTGATCCTTTGACTACGATTCTGGACTGCCTTCATACATCTGTTTGCACCCGTGTTGACCATTGCTTGCCTGACTACCCAATAAACCTGCACGTGGATCCGAACACTGTTGTCTGTGTCACTCCACGTGTTACAGAAGACTCGGTCAAACAATGGGTCCAGCAGGAGCTCAACTCATGCGTCTTCGTCAGGGATATCGCTCTATCGAAGACTATGTTGAGGACTTTATTCGGGTAGCCCACCTAACATCTATGGACAATTTGTGCCTGATGATATTTTTCCATGGTGGGTTATCTGAGCCCCTTTATTCAGGCATGCCACTGTACGAACCCCACTGGACATTAGAGAAGTGTACAGCGTGACCAGAGGACAACAGGGCTCGCTGTACACTCCACCGAGACATTAATGCTGGCATCACCATCTCTCCAGTCTATGGTACATCGTCCGACAAGATGGCCGCCTTCAGTCCTCCAGCTCACAAGATGGCCGCCTCCAGCTCACAAGATGGCTTCCTGTCCCGAGTCTGTTCCTGAAAGGCCATTGCCAGAGCCACTACTGCCAGTGCTGCCAAAGCTACCAGAGCTGCCAGAGTCGATGCCGCCACTAGAGTCAACGGCGCCAGAGCTGCCAGAGTCGACGTCGCCAGAGCTGCCGCCAGAGTTGCCGCCGCCGCCAGAGTTGCCAGATTCGACGACGCCGCCGCCAGAGCGGCCATCGCCGCCAGAGCTGCCAGAGTTGCCGCCGCCGCCAGAGCTACCAGAGCGGCTGCCAGAGTCGCCACCGCCGCCACAGCTGCCAGAGTAGCCGCCGCCGCCAGAGCTGCCAGAACCATTGCCATCAGTACTGCCAGAGCTGCCAGAGCCACTGCTGCCGCCGCCTGAGTATAACGAAGAATCCGAGCCGCTGCCTGAGTCACACGAAGGTTATGAACCGCCGCCTGAGTCTCACAAAGGGTCCGAGCCGCCGCCTAAGTCACACGAAGGGCTTCCACGGCCTCAGGACTTCCCAGAGCCGCCAGAGCCAGGTGATTTCTCTATGCTCCTTGAACCCAAGCCTCCAGATCCACTGGAGTTAAAAGATCTGCCAGTACTCCTTGAATCCAAGCCTCTTGACCCACTGGGGTTGAAAGAACTGCCGGTGCTTCTTGAACCCAAGCCTCCTGATCCACTGGAATTAAAAGAATTACCAGTACTCCTTGAACCCAAGCCTCCTGATCCACTGGAGTTAAAAGAACTGCCAGTACTCCTTGAATCCAAGCCTCCTGACCCACTTGGGTTGAAAGAACTGCCAGTACTCCTTGAACTCAAGCCTCCTGATCCACTGGAGTTAAAAGAATGTCAGTACTCCTTGAACCCAAGCCTCCTGAACCACTGGAGTTAAAAGAACTGCTAGTACTCCTTGAATCCAAGCCTCTTGACTCACTGCAGTCCCATGATCCAGGGCCTCCACATCTCCAGGCCTACCACAGTTCCATGATCCAGGGCCACTGCAGCTCCAATCTCCAGGCCCTCCGCAGCTCCACGCTCCAGGACCTCCGCAGCTCCACTCTCCAGGCCCTCTGCAGCTTCACGCTCCAGGCCCTCCGCAGCTCCACTCTCCAGGCCTTCCACAGCTCCACGCTCCAGGCCCTCCTCAGCCCCATTTTTCAGGTACGCCTCCACTGCATGGTCCTGGCCCTTCATCCCTCCCCCTGTTCCACCTCTACTCCACCTCCTGCCTGAACAGTATTAGGAGTGTCTGGAAGCCACTCCTTAGAGGGGGGGCTCTGTCACGATCCCCAGCGATCGTAACTCGCAAGATCGCTGGATCCTATTCACAATAACTTATGGACTACAAATCTGCCATTTCTGGACTACATTTTCATACATGCACTTTGCTCACACACACACCCATGCTTTCTCATTCTGACTGATTACACTCGCACCACCTGAGGATTGTCAAAGACTGATTACACACACACTATTTAAACAGTACACTCACTCATTCCCATGGCAGAGTCTTGTTTTCTGTTATAGTGACATTACAACGCGTTTCCTTTGTCTTGTTTCTCCGTGTATTTACCCTAGCCTTGTTATCTAGTTATTCCTGTCTGCTGCCTGCCTTTCGATCTCTTGCCTGATCCTTTGATTACGATTCTGGACTGCCTTCATACATCTGTTTGCACGTGGATCTGAACTCTGTTGTCTGAGTCACTCACCGTGTTACAATTAGTTTATATTTTATATCAATTATTATTCAAAACTTTTTCAATAAAGCTTTTGGAAAAATAATATCAAGTTTTTCTTCAACACAGGCTCATTATGAAAACGTAGCCCTGCAGACGTTTCTGGACACAGCGAATTACGTAGGCGGAGGTACGTATGGCTGCATTTAATTTTTTAAACGAACGTTACAGGGTGGTGTGACGCCGTTCCTTTTCCCGCTTACCAGCTGACCGCTTACCTCCGTATGGACGGCATTCTGGCTGCAACCAGTTTGTCCCGTTAGCGCACCACGTACGTCAGCGGATTTGAGATGCAGAGAGGAGTTGACCACGAAGATGGGGGTTCGAGTTCGGTGAAGAGCAGTTCCAGAAAGCAGGTAAGACAAAAACAGAATCCAAAAAAAAAAAAAAACAAGTGAATAGCAGGGTGAGAATGTGGTAAAATCTGAAAACGTGGTAAAAAAAAAAAATCAGACGAGGGCTTTTATTTTTTTGGATTGTTTTTGAAACGTGTTGGTTGGGTTTAGGGAAGTGGGTCACTGGGTCGATCAACAAAATTGGTTGGGTTTAGGGGAGGGTGGGTCAGCCGATCGTTCGCTCAGTCAGTCAGAAAGTCTGTCAAAAAGTGAGTCGACAGCGGTCTCTGGTGGGTTTACGTGAGAACAGCAGGTGCGAATGGCACTCGAAGGAAATTTGAGATGTCAAAAAGCGTACACAGAAACCTCTGGCGGATTCGCAAAAAGAAAAACTGCAGAAAAACGTGCTGCCGGGACGTATTTCACGGTCTCAAGAAACGTTTTCAGAATGATCCTGGGTTGTTTTTCTTGGAGATGCAAAATATACTCACAATTTCAGAATAGCCCCTAAATATTTACGGTTATTTAGTAGTTTAAAAAGGAAACATCAGTTTAAATGGATCTCTTGGACTGTAAGCTTACCTGAGCAAATAAGGATGACTGAAATTTTGCTTGAATTACAGGTGAGGTTGCTCACTTTTGTCTGTACCCATATATCCGTCTTGCTACTGATGACTCCCAATTCCTCCAAGGCAATGAATTTTTTTGTGTGATTGCCAGTGTTCACATACAAAGCAGTTTTCTTTTCACTGTCCCTGTGCACACCACGAATTGAGAATTAGATTTAAAATAACGGTAACAATTTACAATAACAGTACATGAATAATGATGTATTAATATCTAAATTAAACATTACTTTATTATGAACTAATGATGACTTAATGCATGCACTAATCATGAACTAACTTTAACTACAACAAGAGTTCATGTGTGAATAATGGTTACCTTAATAACAAGTTAGTACATGTTAATGTATTAATTACCATTTAAATTTAAGCTAAATGTAGCCAACATGAACATGTCAATGTATAATTATGTCATGACTGTACTTGGAGGGTCATATCACCATTAACTACTCATGAACTCTAAACTGTTCATGTTGATGTTGACAGAACACTTTTCTATTGTTATTCAGTGTAAACGCACTAGATGGACGTGCATAAAGAGTTCATGAGTAGTTAAGGTTGAGTTAATGATGATGTGCCCCTTCAAGTAAAGTCATGATATAATTATACATTAACATATGAATTCATGATTGTTAAATTAAGCATACACTAAAGTGGCAATTAATACATTAATTAACAAACAATTATGTACTAACAAGTAATGAAGGTAGCTGTTATTCACAAATGAACTCATGTGATTCAAATGAACCTATGTGAAACTGTTGAAACTGTTAATGTCTTTGCTCAATGTTTTAGTTGAACTCACCATATATAAAGAGTGTAGGTCTGGTTCTCCTCAGAGTTTGGATCATCCCATTCACAGTGAAAGTCATCGTCTGGATTAGTTGATTTTTTGTAACACTGTGGACTAGTTGTAGGTATACATCCTGCTGCTTTAGGAACATTACAATAACAAAAGGCAACACTTTATTTAATTGTGATTTATGATTCAGATATTAGTAGACAGTGCGCAATACTGTACGCTGTAAAATTGAGCAGGGGTGTGTTTCCCAAACAACGATGTAACTCGCGGCTGAACTATCATAGTACGATGCATCGTTTGGGAAGAGAACGATGTAGTGACGAAAACCATAGTTTCTCTGTTGCAGATCCATCGTTTGAATCACGTTAGTTATGTAAAACGCCCATTATGATGCTCTAAATGGGGTGGTAACAACTTCTTTAGAGAAGAACCCCATAATTTCTTTGTGCAAATTATATTGTTTTTTTTCGCACACGCATTAAAAAATATATATATTATTTTTGGTGAAAACATGCACTCGTTTTTCATATTAATTAAAATATATGTAAATGGAACATATAGGGCCTGTGTTTCCTTTAAAAATATTGACAACATTACATATTCTATTCTAAAACATAAAATCACTTACAAAAGCGAACACGTCCCCTAATATCATAGATAAACAAATAATGAGGCTATTTATTAATAAATTAAATGTAATATTTATTAGGAAATTATTATTATTATTATTATTATAAGTAGGATATTGTTTGATTTACTTTTTTTAAAGTCTACTTTTACAATTTGAAACATGCAAACCACTGCAGAAATGTTCTAACCAACAGGCCCATGTCACAATACAGATACTTAATAAATAACCTACTATAAAATAAATTAAACTAACGTATGTGTCACGGTCACACAATGAAGACGAGGGTTATCTCCTTTCGTCAATATATTCAAAACAATGTGGATTGTTCAGCAGGAGGAGGCAGGTAAGTGAATATTCATGGATAGTGATCAGTTTTGTAAACAGTTCATAAAGTAAACAAGGAACTTCATTCAGCCATCAGAGAATAACAGTCACTTCCCTTATTCACTGTTTGACATCCACAGGTTAGGAGTAAACGTCCACAGGAGGAGGGAAACATTCACAGAAGAAGGCGAGCAGGGGAGAAGGAGAGGTGAACCTTGTGACTTGACTAGGATGCTTTATGGGGGACGGAGATTGCTGGTGCAGGTGTGTCGAGTTAGTACTCAGGTAATTACGCTCGGGTGTGATGAGAGATGGCAGGAGATGGGGAGCTGAGGGAACATGATGGTAAGGGAGAATAGTGATTGATGCAGCAGGAACGAGCCGGGTATGTGACAGTATGCTATGTTTTTTGCTTTCACGAGCTTTGGAGACATAACATAAATTCCACTTTTAAATAATAGGTCACCTATAGCTTTCATCATGAGCCACGGCTGTGTTCAAAATGACATCAGTGTTTTCAAAGTGCACTGCGAAGAGAGTGCAGTTGTAAACATGAAGATCACTAAAACTGAACTGTAAAAATACTTTGAAAGCAAATTATAACTAAGAGAGATGACTTTAATGTGCTTCTTTTTAATAATTTCAAGTTTAAATGTTAGAATGTTCTAAACGAATAGGACATAGGGGGATAACTGAGAATAGAACACAGCCAGGAACTATGTTTCTAACTACAGCTTCAGTGGTGTAGTTTCAAGCACACAAGTTTGCGATGCAGTTTGCGAATGTTCGTTGGAACGATGGACTTGGGAAACACCAAATCAATGAACTATGTTTGTAACGACGGAGCTTGGGACCTTAGTTGGCTAACAATGGTTTTCGGAAACGCACCCCAGTGTAATTAATTAAATGAAATAAGTTCCTCTGACTTTCACTTGATTGTCTGAACTTAAACTGAATGAGTTAAACTAATCATGCCGATTTCTATCATGCTGTGTCAGACTGGAAAATTATTGTAAGAAATTAAGTGTTACTGTGTATTTTTTGAACACGAATAACATAGGGAGACATGATTTAGACTTTAATGTCAGGCCTGTAACAAGTGGAGGTTCAGGTGGTTCGAAAGACCCACCCTTCCACTGACAAACGTCCAGAATTTGTTCCAGACATGATCTTATTTGTACTATTTTGACTGCTATGCCATAATAAATTGTGAAAATAACTAATTGAAGAAGGCTTTAAGACCAAGCGAAATCTGACATAAGTCATCTTTCACTACAAACCTACTGTATAAAGTTCACAGGTAACTTTTATTACAAATATTAGAGCTTATTCTTGAATGAAAAATGTTCTAAAGCATGTTAAAGTTCAATTTTAATAACAATTAGGCTATTGTTGTTATCTCTGAATTTTCAAATGTACTATTTTTTTAAGAGAGACTACAAAAAATTGGGAAGCTCAACATTATTAGTATTATTATTTGGGTTTATATTTTTTATTATTCAAATGGCCGAATTCAAATCGAGGAAAGCTAAATCTGCTGGTCAGTTTGTTATTTGCCTAACAAATGACAATAGACTACATTATTGATTACTGAAATGCTGTTTATATTGGTTTACCTAAGGGTTCTATAAGGAAGTTGCAACTGATACAAATGCATCTTAACAATTGGATATTTACTATAGGTGGGCATAGATACTTTTTTAAAATCTAGATCAATTTTACTGTGATCTTGGAATTAATCTAAAATTAAAATTGTCACATCCTCGGCTCGTTCCTGCTGCTCCACCTACCACTCTCTCTCCCCATCTCGTTCCCTCAGCACCAATCATCGCTCCCCATCTGCTGCCACCTCTCATCACACCAGAGCACCATCACCTGAATTCTAATAGGACACACCTGTACCCCTCATCAGCACTCCCTTTATAACCCCTGAGATTCCAGTCAGTCTTTGGCTGGAATCGATGTCTGATGGTTCACCTTATCTTTTCCCTGATTCTTCCGTGGATGATTCTCCCCTCCTATGAACGTTTAACCTGTGGATGTTTCTCTCCAACCTGTGGATGAACAAAGCTATCATTAAGGGAAGTTACTTTACACTCTATGTCTGCTTGAAGTTATCTGTTTACAACGTAAATCACTATTTATCAGCTCCATTGCATAGACTCTTACTAACCTGCTTATCAATGCACTATTTGTTTGTATAAATTGATGAAAAGAGATAACCTTCCTTGTCCTCACTGTGTGACCGTAACAAAAATGGCTTATTTAAATTCTGCTGAAGGCATTCAGAATATGTGTGCTACCCAAATAATGACTAAAAGTAAGTCTTTGAGAACAGGTTTCTCAAGCCAGGTGGTTCATTAGTCCAGGGGCTCATCTCCTGTTTTCAAAATGCATCACAAACTGCTTGAGAAACTGTTCTATGATCAATGAGATGTACTTGTGTTATTCAGTTAAACATGAATTTTGAACTGTTGGCCTACATAAGCTCGAAACAGCATTTGTTTTTTTTTTTGTTTTTTGGATTACCTTAATCCGACTAAAGTCATAACTGAACTAAACAGAAATGGAATTAAGACATGGAGTATGCATATATTAGTGGCATTATTGAAGTAAACACCGCAATCAAACTATTACCGTCTTGTAGGACCTTTTTTGCCATATTTTCTGACAAGATCAACACACGGCTGTCAGTAAGGACCACAAACACACACACACACACATCGTAAAATGTGAATGTTTTTTTTTTTTTTTCCATTCGGCGTGCGTTATTAAATTACATAACACACTCACCAGTCCTTGCTCCTTATTTGTGTGTAATACCCCAGTTTGTTACGGGGGCATGAATGAAATGTTTATGAGTGAAACTGCCAAACTGCAGTTAAAGTGACCCAAAATTACAGGAAACTCTTACATGAAAGCACTTCACATAAACACCTTCATTACATTATTGTTTAAGGCAATTAACTAGATTACAGATGTCCATGTAAGCGTAGTCAGCAGTGTCTTTGAAGTGTAAGTGAAAGATCCTGAAGGGCATCCTGCTGATTTGATTCAGAAGGTTACTTTTTTTGTCTGACGGCTCACCGGTTTGACTTTCATTCACTGTCATTTATTTTAAAAAGTGCCCGGTCCATTTTTATTTGTTTGTTTTACTCGAACGCATAAACCCTACAGGTGCCTGATAGTTAGATTTGTAGCTAACATTAATCAGATTCACTCTAGTGAACTGCATCCATGTTAGCACATCACGTTTGATGGGGTAATTTCACAGGTAAAGATCCAAAGAAAATCGGCACACTGCCACTTTAGCTCTCAAAGAAATTTTAATGTCACAACGTTTCGACCGACATGGTCTTCATCAGGTAAAGAATTACAAATGGAAGTACTCAAGAAATAGTGAAACAACTACACAGCACCTGCAGTCAATTATCACAATCAGCCAACAAACCAACAAACAGGAGCATTTACATACAATAATATATATAAATATATATGACAATATGAGATGCATACATACTATTACAAAAAATATTTAAAATACAAATACAAATTTTAACTTTTAACTTCCTCGAAGACAGAGTATTCAATATATAAATCTAGTGCATCACACCTGCACAATCACATCAATCAACCACAAGGCATAGGGGAAAACAATTGTGTTCACATATTTAGTATATAACAGTATAGAATATAAATACACTTACAAAAAGAAGCTTTGGTTCGAAAAACACCAAAACCTTCTAATACACGGATCTCTTGTATTCAATATTCGGCTTTAAGTAATGAATTTGCAAATATAGTACGAAGACATTGGCATATTTTAAATTCAGATCCTGTTATGAGACATTGTTCTAAAGATCCTCCACGAATTGTTTTTAAATGAGTCCTAACCTGCGACAAATGTTAGTGAGAGCAGATCGAGGTTCTGAACGGTCGGTAAATCCTTTCTCAGTCCCTGAAGGTAAGGTATTTTAGTCCTCCCCATTCAGGTAAGCAATTAAAAATTAAAGGTGTGATTTTCATGCAACACAAAAAATGTGATCTATATGATTAAATGTCCTTGTGGTTTAGCCTACATCGGTAAAACAAGAATTGCTGAACACCGAAGTAATATACGATTAAACGATCAACGAAATCCTATTTCTGTTCATTTTAATGCATCGAAACACAACCTTGCGACATTACGATATATCGGCATTGAACAAGTGAAGGTGCCGAGAAGGGGTGGGGACATTGACAGACTTTTGTGTATTTATATTCTATACTGTTATATACTAAATATGTGAACACAATTGTTTTCCCCTATGCCTTGTGGTTGATTGATGTGATTTTGTGCAGGTGTAATGCGCTAGATTTATATATTGAATACTCTGTCTCCGAGGAAGTTAAAAGTAAAAATTTGGATTTGTATTTTAAATCTTTTTTGTAATAGTATGTATGCATCTCATATTTTCATATATATATATATATATATATATATATATATATATATATATATATATATATATATTGTATGTAAATGCTCCTGTTTGTTGGCTGATTGTGATGATTGACTGCAGGTGCTGTGTAGTTGTTTCACTATTTCTTGAGTACTTCCATTTGTAATTCTTTACCTGATGAAAACCATGTTGGTCGAAACGTTGTGACATTAAAATTTCTTTGAGAGCTAAAGTGGCAGTGTGCCGATTTACTTTGGATCTTTTTCTACAAATGTTTGTTTTTGATCGAGCACCTGTCTTTGAAATTTTTTGATGTGCGCACACTTCTGTTTTTTGTAATTTCACAGGTACACATGGGTTCGAAGACTCGTTCTCGCCCCCTACAGTGCAATTTCGGCCAGGTATACATCTGCGCTAAAATATCAAGCTGAAAGTAATCATAGCTTGCATAGAATAGACCCAGCTCCCAACCCAACTTTGAGAATAGATTAACAACGATATTTTTTTAATCGCATGATAAGAGTCTCGCGTCAACGCAGCACATTCTGTTGACTGCAAGTAAGTCTGCAAATTCATACCAGCTGCAAGATATTTTACAAGTTAATTTTAATAAAAGTTCTTAACCAGGTTAACAGATCAGCTGGTTAACATTAACAAATTACTAGCGCTCCTTTGAAATTTTTATTCTTTTTCAAATATTTCCCAACTGAGCAAGGAAATATTTCACTGTATTTCCTATTATCTTTTTTTCTGGAGAAAGTCTTTTTTTTTTTTTTTTTTTTTTTAGTTTAGCTGGGGAAGAAAATAATATTTTAAAAAATTGCTAAGGTCAATGTTATTAGTACCCTTAAGATTTTATTTTTCAGTTGGATACAGAACAAACACACGGTTTCCATTAACTTATCCAGTTAAAGCTGTATATTAGTATCTTGCAAAATAAATAGTAAAATATTATGTACTGTCATCATGGCAAGAACAAAATAAATGTGTTTTTAGAAATTGGTATGATCAAAAAGGTATTAATTATACAGGAGGGCAAATCATTTTGTATTCAACTGTATATAATCTGTAGAATTTCTGTTGGGAACATAAAAATAATGTGTAATCCTATAGAGAAAAGTGCCGATTTTTTTTTTTTTCTTTTAACTATGAGGTGTACATTTTTTTTGTAAAACTTAGGACATTGAGTTCTACTAAAGCTTTAATAGCTTGTCAGCTACAGATTTCTTGAGTTTTAGCGCTATAGTAGACTGTTATGGTTATAATATTTGGTTAGTGATGAGATTATATGTTTGCAAAGTTATCTAGTGAGCAAAATGTCTATTGGGGAACATCAAAATAATGTACTGTATAAATATTATCCCAAAATTATCTTACATGCACTGAGGCTGCATTTAGATTATTTGATTAAAAAGGTTAATTTAATGTTGTGTTTTTGCCCATTTTAACCACTTTATATTATCTGATTATATGTGTTTACACTTTGTCATACCAGAATACAATGATAAACTTATGTTTAAAAAAAAAAGTAAATTGTTTAAAACTATTCTTTGTTACAATTTAGTTTAAATACCAATTCCCATTATCAACTATTGGCTGTAACAACTACCTGCCTATTGATTAGTACTTATAAAGCATGATCTTATCCCACATCCCTAATCCTACCCAATACCTAAACTCAACTACCTTAATAATATTAATAAGCAGCAATTTAGTAGTTTATTCAGCTAAAAGACTTAGTTGATGGCTTATAAATAGCAAGAATTGTACTTTCAAATAAAGAGTGACAATGTAAAATAGTAAAATTGTAAGATAGAATTATAACATAATCTTGAATCTTCCATGTCACGTAATACTTAAAAAATCCTTCTAAGATGCTGATTTACTTCTTACAAATGATTAATGTTTTCCATGTTAAAAACCTCTGTTTTTGAGTAAACGTAAAGTATAATGTAATACTAGCTTATATTATTAATATTAATAAAAATGCATAACAGTTGTCACAAAGAGTAATGTCAGATGTAAAATTTCCTTTTCAAATAAATGCTTCTTTCATCTAAGAATTTAATCTGTTTTTTTGGGGGGAGGATCAGCATTCAGAATATTGTTGTCTTTTTTGTTCTGTGTTTTTTTTTTTTTTTTTTTTTTTTTTTGGATGACCATTTGACCCATCAAAACTGGACCAACATCTAAAATAACTTTTTATCATTACAGGATTAACGATCATTTTAAAATATATGACACACATATAGGCCTAGCTAGTATACAAGTTTACAGGTTTTTTTTAAATAATAAATATAATAATAATAATAATAAAAGGTGAGCTACCTTGTAAAACCCTTTTAATAGCATTTAACTTTTTTAATTCAGCATGCTGTTTGTTTATAACTTATAGAGCATGATTTATTCTACATATCTAATCCTGCCCAATACTTAAACTCAACTACTGCCTAAATAACTTTAAATAAGCAGCAAATTAGTAGTTTATTGAGCTAAAAGTCTTAGTTGATGGTTTATAAATAGCAAGAATTGTACTTTTAAAATAAAGAGTGACAATACACTTTATACCATGAAATAGAATTACAAAAGAATTTCTAGTCTTCAATGTCACGTGATCCTTGAGAAATCATTCTAAGATGCTGATTTGTTGCTTACAAATGATTATTAATCTTATCAGTGTTAAAAAATTTTTTTTTTGAGTAAATCATGATATACCGATGTTTAAAATTATGTATATACAACATTATGCTATCTTACATAATAAATATGAATAAAGAATGCATTACAATAGTCACAAAGAAGACATTATAATGTAAGATTTCCTTTCCAAATAAATGCTGCTCTTTTATCTAAGAATTTAAAAAAATATAAAGAAAACAACCAATAATTAGCATTTCAGAATGTTGTTGTTTCTGGTTTGTTTTTTGGGGTTTGTTTTTGGAGGATCATTTGACCAATCAAAAACTTTTAACTAAAATAACTTTTCGTCACCACAGGGTTAAATTTCGTTTTAAAATAGATGACACGTATACACTGTAGGTCTAGCTACTACACAAGTTTACAGTTTTTGCAAAAAACATAATAATAGTAATAAACGGTAAGCTACCTTGTAAACTTTTTAATAGCATTTAACTTTTTTTAATTCAGCATGCTGTTTGTTTAAAACTTATAAAGCATAATCTTATTCTACATATCTAATCCTACCCAATACCTAAACTCAACTACTGCCTAAATAACTTTAAATAAGCAGCAAGTAGTTTGAGCTTAAGGTCTTAGTTGATAGTTTATAAATAGCTATAATTGTACTTTAAATTAAAGAGTGACAATATCCTTTATATTACAAAATAGATTTGTAAAATAATCTCTAGTCTTCAATGTCACGTGATCCTAAAGAAATCATTCTAAGATGCTGATTTGCTGCTTACAAATTATTAATTGTCATCAGTGTTAAACCTTAATATTCCGGTATTTAAAATATTGCTATAATGTAATTACAACATAATACTAACTTGTATTATAAATATAAATAATGTATTACAATTGTCACAAAGACGATATTCTTTTTGTCAAGAGTTTAATAAAAAAGATAATTTTTAATGAAAGTTTAATGAAAAGAACTAGGGCTGGGCAATATGGCAAAAATGCTATCCCAATAATTATTTTCTATATCGAACATGATATATTTCGATACAAGTTGTTAATGCTTCCAGATTTAAAACAGTACCCCAACAATGACCGAAGCCACAAAAGTTTAGAGGGTCCATTAAATGGTGGCTGAAAGTTTTATACATTTCTAATATCAACACTTTTAGATTCCCATTGTCGCACATTTCTGCTGTGGGATTGACTCAATATAGAGTAAAAATAAAAGTCCAGAGCTTATTGTTATTGACATAAATTTTTATCACGATTCGATATTATACCGTTTATCAGCCCATCCCTAAAATTAATCATTCAGCATATCAGAGTACTGTTGAGTCTTTTTTTTTTTATTTATTTTATTTAAAAAAAAATTTTTGGAGGATCATTTGACCAATCAAAACTAAACCACCATTTAAAAGAATTTTTCATCATTACAGGATTACATTTCATTTTAAAACAGATGACACGTATAGGCCTAGCTAGTATACAAATTTACCATTTTTTTAAAATTATAAATATAATAATAAAAATAATAATAATAATAATAATAATAAATGGTGAGCTACCTTGAAAACTTTTTAATAGCATTGAACGTTTGAATTTAGTATGCTGTCATGATAAAAACACACCACCAAAACAACCTGTTACTTCAATTTGTTTACATCCTGTGGTTTTCTAGTTATTTAATGGCGGTTCAGTTAAATGGTGCATGTAAGGTTACAAGATAAAAATCTACACACCATCCAGCAAAATCACAAAATACTGTTACTTCCGTAAAGTCTATCAAGCCAATCTCACTATCATCTTCCTCTGTGGTGAATTGTATGTTGCGTTTGCTCTGATAACATCAGCCAAAAAAAGTGTGTGACAAACATACCTTCAGACAGACTGACAGAAACAACAAGAAACAGCACAACCACTCTCATCTCCATCTCTTCTAGTGTTCAAAAAGCTCCCCGCTATGATAAATGAGCCGATAATTCGACACCACCATTGTAGCCAGAGTTCAAGTTTTCAGTCGTTGTGTTGAATATGTCACCATCAGAAACGTATGAAGGGGGTTTAGTTTGTCTTAAAGCTATAGTTCTCGGGCCAAATGAAGTGCTAACTACAGCATTACCACAAACCACACGAGCGCAGCAGGGGAAGCTCACCTTATTTCATGAGAAAAAAACACGCCTGGTTTCTTTCGACGCCCTAAAAAATGTTTCAGACACTGCCATACATGGAGTCTGCGTACAGATGTGATCAGTCGCCTATTTATATAAACCCATTGAGATCGCTTTGCAACATAATGATCGTTAACCTGATGTGGGTGGCTTTTGGTAAAGTGGTGCTTTAGCGTAATCAGGATTTGACCCCTGAAACTGACTTTTGTTTTTACATCCTCGTTTCAATTGTAGCAGGCTTACTTTTCCTAAACATACAAACTCTCTCTCTCTGTCTTGTTTAGAGTACCCTACTAAAAAAAGGTACAATTCAAAACTGATTATGTCAACTTGTTAAAACCTAAACAAACTAAGTTTGTTCAACTTAATGTAGCTATTACAGTTTCTGTGATTTAAGTTTAACAAATTAAGTTGAACAAAAACATAATTGCAAGTTGTAACTACATAACATTTGACACACATCACAGTTTCTGTGGGAAAACATGCATATAAACCTCAGCAGTTTCTTGATTTATTCCACATCCCTTTTACCGTGAAAACTACAACATTTTTTACAGTGTACTCAATACCTAAACTCAACAATTACCTTAATAACATTAATAAGTGGCAAATTAGTACTTTATTAAGCTAAAACTTTTAGTTGATGGTTTATTAGTAGCAAGAATTGTACCTTAAAGTAAAGAGTGACAATATCCTTTTGCTTAATATTATAAAATAGAATTATAGACGTTTTAGCATATATTGTGTATAGTATTGCTTAAACTCTGCTACATGAAAAAATACTATAGTCATTTATAGCTGCACGATATTGGAAAAATCTAACAAGTCAAATAAACAGTGCTTTATAGTTTTACGGAGATTCAAACAGTATTCAGATAGAGAAACTTTATAATTTGATGTAAAATAAAATTGTATAGTCTTTATTTATTAACAATTCAGTAAAATTACTCTTCATAAAAGTTACAGATGTTGTACATTATTATTCCTGAATGCTCTACTTTCTTAAAAAGCCTTTAAAACGC
Source organism: Danio aesculapii (assembly GCF_903798145.1). Lineage (NCBI taxonomy): Eukaryota > Metazoa > Chordata > Actinopteri > Cypriniformes > Danionidae > Danio > Danio aesculapii. The sequence continues at coordinate 15,188,183 of NC_079445.1, forward strand.
ATGCAAATTATAGTTTCACTCTGTTGTGGTTATACTTTGCAATGACTCCACAAATCTCATGTATTTTCAATTGTTGATGAACTATAGTCCCAACTCAACATTGCGTATCCTGCGATGTGACTTATTGAAGACACACACATTGCGATATCGATGCTGAAACGATATATTGTGTACTGTATACACTGTAAAAATGTCAGTGATTTTTAACAGTAAAAGTCTGTACAGTCTACAGTGAAAACCTGTTAAATGAATAACAGCTCATTTCTGTACAAAATAAGGAAAATGGCTGTAACAGATCTAACCTTTGTTTTCGAGAAACTAATCAGAGTGCCTGAAATCTCACCACACACCCTCATTCACTAGTCCCTAAATTAGTCAATTGGTTTAGTCCACTAGACAGAGTGAATGACCACAAATGAGTGAATTCAGACACTGATGAACACCTGCTGTTAACAAGCACAATCACTGAAGGAAAGAACAAGAAATAAAACTACAGACACAGCCTTACACCAAACCAACTGAATTAAAACAGAGGATTAAACAACTACATTAAATAACAGCTTTAGCAGCTTCACTGATTACAGTTTGACTTCAATTCTCTCATGTCTGCAAGAATATTTGATAATTAACAGAGTTTTATATTTTTATTGAAAATGTTTGATTTGACCTCACTATTATGGAGAGCAGAGGCTGCTTTAGTTTAGCTCTTGAACCTTTACTCTTATCTTAAACTTTCTCTAACTGTTATAACTGTTTCTGAAACTCATCAGATGTAAGAAAGGCAATGAGAAACTATAATGTGTGTACTTAATCATTACAAGTATAGCTTCTAGTATTTAATAAGTTAAGCCATTGAAATAGATTTATTTGATATTGTCTGGGATATGTTACACTTTCACATAGAGGTTCAACAGACAATTATCAGGAAATTAATAAGAAATTAAAAAGTAATTAGATTCATTCACAAAACCTTGATATGTCCATATGCACATTATGACACACAGACAGCAAGAATCAGGATATGAACCTCAACCATGGTTGCTTAAAAAAGCTGCTTAATTCATTCATGCTGCAATGCATGCTGGGTGCCAGCATAGTACAAAAATCCCAGCATGCATTGCAGCATGAATATATAATGCATCTTAAAGTTCTTATAATCTCTTTCTTTTCCTTTATTTTATGTTGTTTTTGGGAGGTAATATTTCAGTGTTTTGTATTGTTCTAGGTTGAGTTTTATTAGATTTTATTTTTTGTTGGTCACCATTATTGAGATTCAAAGACTAATTGTTGATGTCTGTGTGTTTTTAAGTATTGTATAGATTAAATATTCTCATTGTAAATGGTGTATGTATATCTGATAAACAGTCAACGGTTTCTGTAGGCCAAGTTGTTTCATTTACATGTGGAAATCATGTGTTCTTCTTAACTAACAAATCAGTGCACAAACAGATGAGGGTGATTTCATTATCATACTAATTCTTATCAGACTTCTTATTGTTTTATTTTTTGGCTTTTCATGCTATACAAATAGTGTGATTAACACAATTAATTACAGCAGCCAAAATAAAGACTAGCGTCTGAGCAAATAGTTACAGTACTCTGATGCTAAAGCAGACTCTGTCCTCCATCATGGTGACTTCAAATGAACAATAAAAATTTCATGAAGAGCTTTTGTTCATGTGACAGAAATAAAGTCAAAGCTCAGTAATAAGTGAAGCTCCTGATGTTTGTGTTGTTTAATGATCTCTGCTGAGATCTTGAGAAATTTTTATTGTGTAATTTGTTTTATTTTTATTAATTATTATTTTATTTAGAGTTTTGTTTTCAGTTGATTTCTTCTTTGGTTTTGGCTGTTTTTTTTTTTTTTTTTTTTTTTCCTTTAGTGAATCTGCTTGTTAACAGTTGTTCCTCAATAATTCTCAATCCTCCTTTATTAGACACTTAATTATCTCATTAACTTCATCACTGTCTGAGTGTTCAACTCTCTGTAGTGAGGACACTAGTGAGGATTTTGCTCTGGGATTTAAGGAGTTAAATGTGTTTGATGAAAAATACAGACTGTGGAATGTATTTTTAACAGAAATATTCAGTAAATTGAATTTATGAATGTAAAATGTTAAAAACAGTAGATTACTGGCAACCACAGCTGCCCGTATTATACCGTAAAATCAAGAACAAGAAAAAACAGAAAAATACTGTAAAGTTTTTTTGTGTCACCATTGTGGAGGATAGTAGCATCTACGTACAAGTGCAAGATGAACTAAGAGTATTTGATGTTATGCTGCATCTTCTTTTGTTTAAATGTAACTGTGTAGTTACTAATACAGTAAAAATCTGTTTGATAATTATAAACACACATGAACACATCAGTGCATTGAATGCACTAAGCTACATTTTTGTGAACTGAACATTGTATCAGTTCATAAAATACGGTTATTTTCCGTAAATTTTACAGTTCTATAAACCACAGCTGCCGGTATTTTCACGTAAATTTAACGGATTTTTAGGCTTTTATAAAGAACAAAAACTACAGCGAAAAGTAGTGTTAAATATAGCAAACTGGTAATAAATACTGTAGTATACTTTAGTTTTTTTTCTACAGTAAACTATGATGTATTATAGTCAGTGTGTGAGTTATACATTGATGATTGGGGGGTCAACTTTTGGGCAGTCAATGTTAGTTAGTGTAAAACATGCTTCAGTGAATCAAATGTATAACCCCCCCCCCCCTGTCATTCGCATCCTGATTATAGTATAATATATATAGTTATAGTAAACTTGGTACAGTAGCCTGTTGGGTAATTTGTTAAAATAGTTGTATAGCAACTATAAAATTACCATGACAGATGGTAACTCAGATGGTACCTCTAGTACTTTAGTGATTTTATTATTCAAAATCACATTATAGAATTACTATATAGTATTTTTTTCATGTGGGCTGTATTGTAACTCAGACAACGTTAAATGTCTTTGCACTTGACACACACCAAAAACAAAAGTCCCCTAATAACTAATTTATGAATATGAGCAATATGAAACTTGTTATGATGCACTATCAACTGTCATCTGTTAAACTAAACCTCCTTTATTACTAATGACCACTAATTTATTTTGCATTGATTCATTAATTCATTTTCCTTCAGCTTGGTCTCCATGGGTCACCACAGCGGAATAAACCACCAACTATTCCGGCATATATTTTACGCAGTGGATGCCCTTTCCAGCCACAACCCTGTACTGGGAAACACACATACACACTCGTTTACACATGCACTCACTCTTGCTGTGGCCAATTTAGTTTATGCAATTCTCTTATAACGCATGTCTTTGGACTGTAGGGCAAAACGGATCCCCTGGGGGGAAACCCACACGAACACGGAGAGAACATTCAAACTCCACACAAAAAATGCCAACTGGCCCAGCTGGGACTTAAACCTATGACCTTCTTGATGTGAGACAACAGTTCTAACTACTAAGCCACCATGCATAATATCATTATTATTTTTTTTATTTAATATTATAAATTTTTTATTTACATATATTTGTATTAATTTTATTTCTTAGGTTAGCTGTGTTCTGTGATCTCAGCTAAATTAGTCTATGTTTCATATACAGCTAATATTTTTTGTATTATAAAGTGTCAGTGTCAGCCGACTAATAGTTTCTGTCTAATGATTTTGGTTTCACTTGTATAGGTGTGTTTGTGGGGGGTGGGGTGTCTGCGAATCGGAAATCAGCTATTTAACCTCATTTGTGGGTGCTATTACAGTG